>NC_056741.1:1633761373-1633853873 GCF_019279795.1 Protopterus annectens | reverse complement strand
AACATCCACAACAGCTTGTGAAAGAGGAGCTGGCTGGTTGCTTAGGAGATTTGCCATGCAGCCAAATTTAAGGTTTTGAGCTGGCTGTGTAGAATCTGACTGTCTTGCTGTGTGAGCAGATGAGAAATTTGTGGTAAAATCCATGGTGGACCCTGGGCCATATTCCTTAATAGTGGGTACCAGTGCTGGCGTGGCCAGTCTGGGGCAATGAGTATCATTCGTGGTCTCTCCATCCTGACTTTCAGCAGCACCTTTGTGAGAAGGGGCAATGGAGGGAAGGCATATACTGACAGCATGTTCCAACTGAATGAGAGTACGTCCACTTTCCAAGCTTGATGGTGGAATGTCCTTGTGCAAAATTTCGTTAGCTGATAGTTTTTGGGGCTGGCAAACAGGTGTATGTCTGGGTGTCCCCATTTTTGAGTTATCATTGCAAATACTTGTGGAAACAGTTTCCACTCGTGGGGATCCATGATGTCTCTGCTTAGGTCGTCTGCCAGTGCGTTCTTTTTTCCTGGCAGGAATTGAGCTTGTAATTGTACTTGTTAAGCCAGTGCTGTGTTCCACAAGGTCATTGCTTGCCTGCATAGAGGGTAGGAGTGTGTAGCCCCTTGTTTGTTTATGTACCACATTACTGTGGTGTTGTCTGTACTTATTAAAAGCTATCCTGGACGTAAGAGGTCCTTGAAGGCTGTCAGGGCATTCTGTACAGCTAGCATTTCTTTTTGATTGATGTGCAGATTTCTTTGATCTGCAGTCCATATGCCTTGAACGCACCGTCCTGCCATGTGTGCCCCCCAGGCATAGTCCGATGCATCTGTTGTCATAGTTTGCCTGGCTGGGGGTAAGGTGAAAGGCTGACCCTTGTTGAAACTCCTGTTGAAGGCAGGGAATGAGAGGTATCATTGTTTCCAAGCTGTGGCTGTGTTGATTCCATACGCTTTTTAGGTGCCGTTGTAATTTCCTCATATGCAGTTTTGCAAATGGTATTAGTAGTATGCAAGATGCCATGAAGCCCAAGGCCTGCAGCATTTTTCTTGCAGGGAGTTGGGTCTTTGTTGCCATTGTTTTGAAGTATTGAGTTAGCTGTAGTTGTTTGTCTGGCATCAGGTAAGCCATCTGGGCCGTTGTATTCAAGCTGGCACCCAGGAATGTCATTTTTTGTGAGGGCACTAGTTTTGATTTCTTTTCGTTTGCTGTGTACCCTAGGCAACTTAGAAGGTGTTTTACAAAAGCCAGATGATGTAAGAGAGTATCCTTGCTTTCTGCTTGGATGAGGCAGTCGTCCAGGTATGGATATATTTGAATTCCTCTTTGTCTGCAGTATGCAATTACTGCTGCCAGGCATTTTGTGAAGACCCTGGGTGCAGTAGATAAGCCAAAGGGCAGTGCAGAGAATTGTTAGTGGGTTGAACCTGCAATGAAGCTGAGGTATCTTCTGCAATTTTGTCTGATAGGGACATGCAGGTATGCCTCCTTGAGGTCCAACGTTACTAGCCAAGATTTCTTGCCCAACATGGGAAGAAGCTGCTGTAGTGTTAGCATCTTGAATTTGGGTACTTGCAAGAAGGTGTGTATTTATTTATTTATTTTATTTATTTTACATTTTTTAACTGGGCTAGTCTAACTGGATATATTTCCATTTTCAGTAGAGGCCCGGGGAGAAAAGCTCCGGCAGTTATACAACTTAGAAAATCATCCACAGGGATTAAAATAAAAATAAAAATACTGGTAATAATGTTTAAAATTACAAAGTATGCCTTGTAGGAAGTAGTAGTAATGAGTAGGAATTACTCTTTAGGCATACCAAATTAGGAACAACAGTTAGTAAATCTAACAAGGAGTGAGCATGTAACAATCCATTTAGAGTATAAGTAGTTGAAGTAAGAGTAGTAGAAATAAGAAATAGCAGGAGGTGAAATTGGAAAAAGAAGAAGAGAGGAAGAAGATTAGTCAGGATTGCTGCAGGGGCATAGCCAGTGAGAATTTAGGTGTTTTTTGAGGTTGTGTTTAAATAGAGGCAAGGAAGAAAGTAATGTTAGTTTATTTGGCAGTAGGTTCCAGATTTTTCCAACTGTGTTAGAAAAAAGAGAGTCTCCAGCCAGGTTGTTAGACTTGCATATGCAGGCAAGGAGTTTGTCGGAAGAGCACAGGGAGTTAAGATTTTTGTACTGGAGGATGAGATTGGAGAGTATAGGAGTGTTGTTGGGTTGGTAGAAGATCTTGTGGGCAATGGTGAGTTGGGATACTATCAGTTGGTTTTGAAGTTCCAGCCAGCCTAGTTGCCTTAGATTCAAGCAGTGGCGGGTTCAAGGGATTCCCAGTTGCAAATCTGGCGATGTTATTATAAGAATTTGTTAGTTTGGTAAGATTATTTTTCTTTAGGGTAGTATATATGGGCGAAGCGTACAGAAGAGTTGATATTAAGTGAGAGTGAGCAATTTTAGTTCTGGCTATAGGGGTGAGGAAAGGTTTGATCCTGTATAAGGAATCAATTTTTCTATTCACAGTTTTGATAGTGTTATTTATGTGGGTATCAAAAGTAAGGTGATTGTCAATAGTTATTCAGAGCAGTTTGGTGGTTGTATCAGGAAGTATGATAGTGCTGTTATTGGAGGACACAGAGAAATCAATGGGTGAGGATTTATTGGTGGGTGTAAAGAGGAGGAGCTTAGTTTTTTTAGCATTGAGAAGGAGGCATCTCTTAGTAAACCATGTTTCTACTATGTTAAATACATCTTGGGTTAGACAGTGCAGTTCTGAAGGGGAGTTTGCTGAGCATACTAGGGTAGAATCGTCTGCATATTGAATGCAGGTGGCTTGCCGGAGTGCTAGATGGAGGTCATTGATAAATAATGAAAAGAGCAGTGGTCCTAGAATAGAGCCTTGAGGGACTCCGAGGGTCACTGGTTGGAGGGATGATATTTTGTTTTGCCAGAGAACTGCTTGTTGCCTATTGCTAAGGTAGGATCTGAACCATTTAATAGTCAGGTGATCAAAGGCAAGGGATTCTAGAGTGTTGATGAGAAGGGCATGGTTGACCATGTCAAAAGCCTTTGAGAGGTCAATAAATAGAGCAGATGAGAGGATATTGTTATTGCAGTTTCTGTTGATGGTATCTATAAAAGATAGTAGAGCAGTTGTGGTACTATGTGATGGCCTAAAGCCATGTTGGCAGTTTGCTATTATGTTATGTTGAGATAAATGATGTAGTACTTGTTGGTAAATGCATTTTTCCATTATTTTAGATAGAGGAGATAATAGAGCTATTGGTCTGTAGTTAGAGTAATCATTTGAATTGCCGCCTTTATGAAGGGGAATAATATGGGAGATTTTCCAAATGTCAGGAATGGTTCCTTCTTTAATGGTTCTGTTAATGAGGATGGATACAGGGTATGCTATTACCTTAGCTGCTTTTTGCAGGTATTCTGATGGTATTTGGTTGGCAGAAGGTGTACTAGGTTTAAGTTTTTGGATGATTTTACAGATGAAAGTAGTAGAGATGGGCTGCAGTTTAAAAGTTGGTAGAGAAGATGATCTGGTAGTGTGAGATTAGTGTAGAGTTTAGAATTGAAAGGTCCAGAATGGGTCTCCAAGCATTATCCTTTCTGAGGACTAGAAAGAGCCTTGAGTAAAATCCTTGGCCTTGCTCCTGTGTAGGTACCAGTTGAATGGCTCTCATGTCCATGAGAGCTGTAATTTGTTTTTGTGCCTCTGCCCATTGATTTTGTGGCAGGTTTGGCATGCCTTTTATCCTTGGCAAGGTGTGGAAATGGAATCTGTATCCTTGTGAGATAATGTCTAGGACCCATTTGTCCTTTGTGATGATGTGCCAGTTGTCTGCAAAAAGTGCTAATTTTCCTCCCAAGGGAGCTGCCAAGAGAGTTTTGCTTGGCAGTTTGAGGATTAAGTCATTGTGTTTGCCTTCTAGTAGTTTGGGACCTGTCTTCTCCTCCCTTCTGTGTTGCAGTGCCCCATTGGCGAAGTTTGTAAGGGATTTGTGCTTGTCCTCTGCCCCTTGGGCGCCTGTATTTTCCCCTCTGTGGTCTGTCAGAAGCTGGAAAGGACCAATTTTTTGTTGGCCAATTTCTGCTGAATCATGGGGGCTGTACCTGTAAGAAATCTTTGACCGTCTGCATAGATTTTGCCTTATCCTCCATTTTCTTTAAAACCTCTTCTGCTTTAACCCCAAATAAGACATCCTGCTGTAAGGGTGCATCTAGTAACTTTGCTTTAACATGATCAGGCAGAGTTTGTTCCTTTAACCAAGCATTCCTACGTATAACAGACCCAGTAACAGCTGGTCTACATGAAGCTTCCAAGGAATCAAATCCACATTGTAAAGTATGTTTTCCCACCTGTTCAGCTGCATGCAACAGATCCTGCATTTCCTTGAATTCAGACTGTTGAGGGTGCGTGCTCATCTTTTGTTTTATTTGAGACATTAGGAATTTCTGGCATGTGAAATTGACAATTTAGTGCTATCATAGCCAGAGTAGCTGAGGTGTAAACCTTCTTCCCCCACCTATCTAGTACTCTGGAGTCCCTTTCAGAGGGTACAGGATTTTTGGCCATAGAAGCCTTAGCCCCTTTGGGACCCTGGGAGGTTGTCTCTGGATCAGCAACAGGGCTTTTGAAAAGGAATTTGTGTGAGTCAGGCATTCTATAGTATCTATCTGGTTTGGCTGGAGCAGGAGGCAGAGAATCTGGATTTAGACTAGATTCTAAATAAACATCATCCACAATGTCTAAAACTGGGGGGATAGCAAGTGGTCTGTGCTGGGGGAGTAAAAGAAACCCTCGGTGCCTTTTCTTTGAGTTGGAGTAGTCCTGACCTTCCCAGTGGAAATGTTCCCTCATGGTATGTAAGGTTTCCCCAAAGGAATAGTCTTCAGGGGGAGAAGCTGAGGGAATGGAATATTCAGCATCGGAATCTTCATAAGGGGGAAAGGGGTAATCCTGTTCCTCAAAGGAGCCTGAGGAAATAGACACTTGATCAGAGGAGGCATAATCCTCCTCTTGTCTAGGCCTTTTGTCGGGGGGGGGGGGGTTGGGAACCCCTGATTAAAGAAATCAAATCTTCAGCCATTTTAAGCATCTGTTTCTTAGGCATGGGGCCTTGAACTGGAGACTGAAGTGCAGTCTTTTTTGGTTTTAGAGGTTTCTTAAGCTTAGCATAAGATTTTTTGGTGAGTGTAGTTGGTCTGAAGACACTTTCTGAAACCAAAGGTGTTTCTACAGCACTGGCTTCTCCTTCTGCAATGTCATCGGTAGGGCCTAAAGAAAATGGTTGCGTCAGCCTAGAACTCTCTGCTAAAGAATCCAAAGTGGTCTGGGGTTCCGATTCTGTGGTAGCCAGGGGCTACGTAGGCGCCTCACTGAAAACCCCAGCCAAGGCCTTGGAGTCTGGCTTGGATCTAGGCTGCCTGTCTTTATCTTTACGTTTTTTATGCACGCCGGTAGTCGGTTGTTCCGACAGCATAGTGTAATTTAATTTCCTACCGAAGTAGTGTTGTGCGAAATCAAAGCATTGCTTTATAGTTTGCTTATTGAACCTAGCACAAAACCGACAACCAGTGATGTCATGGTTTGGGCCTAGGCAAGGTATACAATAAGAATGAAAGTCCTTATGAGGTATTTGCTTCCCACAAGAAATGCAATTATTAACTTTTTCTGACATCGGACTGAGGCAAGAAAAGGTTCCCCAATGGGGTACTTAGCTTTGAAGACTTCGGACTGAAACTCGATTCGAAAATCTCAGGTGTCAGCCGACCGGCACTTGCGAACTGCTTCTGCTTCGGGCACCGCGCGGCAAGAAAGACTGAAGAAAATGGCGTCAGATGTCTCTTATATACCCCTGGCGCACTGACGTCAGGGAAGAAGCGACAGCAACCAACGCCGGACCAAGACTTTGGAATTCGGGACGACTGCGGGACTGCCTGATGGCAGGATAACCCAAGTGTGATGACTACAGCAGGGTAACACGATGAACATCTTTGTATTCAGCAACCTCAGATGTAACTGCAGAGAAGACTGAACACGTCTAAAGTGTAACTCTTCTTCATGTTAGAGATAAGGAAGTCATGAAGGTATTTAACACTCAGCATTACACAGAAATAAAAATGATGAGTTAGCAACACCTGGAGCAAAGATTATAGTATATTGCAAGCCAAAGAAAAACCTTCCACTTGTAAAGTATTTATTTTTCACTAGAAATCAATAAAGTCCAATAGTCAATAGATGCTTACATAACTGAGTTAAAACAGACTAGAAGACTAAATTTGTATATATGTATGTGTGTATGTGTGTGTGTGTGTGTGTGTGTGTGTGTGTGTGTGTGTGTGTGTGTGTGTGTGTATTTGGTATCAATAATAATCAAATCAGAAGAAGGCTGCCAAGACAATCACATGAAACACTTGATGAAGCACAAGATATATGGAGAGGGCAGGAACTTTCAAATATTCGGCTTAATGGTTTAACTAAGGAAGTAGAAGTGTGCAAAATAAAAGCTGTGACCAAACATTAATGCAAAATAAAGTTAAGAAAGAAGGCATGATTTCCAGGTCAGTATCTAAAAACAGTAATAAAAAAGATGGAAGGCACCATACCAAGTGAAAGCAGATATTTGTTTACAAAGAGCTTCAACAGCTCTTAGAAGAAGAAAGTACAACTGAACAGGTTCTGATAGATGTATGTGTGTGTGTGTGTGTGTGTGTGTGTGTGTGTGTGTGTGTGTGTGTGTGTGTGTGTGTGTGGGCGCTTTCATGTATATGAAATATATATCCATCCATCCATGCACAAGTGTTCCCATTTTTGCACATGGGGTTGGGGTGTCCTTTAACAGTGACAATCATCTAGAGCCAAGGTTTACACCACCGGCTAGCTAGCCCTGCCACAATAGTCCTTCCACACCACACACACACCTATGGCCAAATTTAGTGTGTCCAATCCACTTACTGCATGTCTTTGGAATGTGGGAGGAAACCAGAGCACCCAGATGCAACCAACTCAAACACAGGGAAGACATGAAGACTCAGCACAGAAGGCACCCCCACCGAGAATCGAACAGGGAAACCTCTTGCTGTGCCATATACACACATACACACACAAAAAAAGAAGGAAGAATACAGAAAACAGGGTAACTGGGATCCACAGTCTTAAAATTAATTCCAATATAAGAGAAGAAGGAAGAGTAAGAAGCCAAAGTTCAGTATTGTGACATAACTAATATTTTTTTTTTGCCACAAAGCTCTTTCAGCACAGGTATCTATAATAATAAAGACATATGGCTTATGTCTACCCATACAGCTGTGTGCACATGCACCACAGAGAAGAATGAGTCCAAGTCTGAATCATTATAAACATGTTTGACTTTGCTAGATACTGTACAAATAATGTAGTGCACTTTTGTTCCTTCAGCACTTGTCTGCTGTACTCCTGCAGTTTTCTTGTTCATGTCTGTACTCTTAGGAGACTAGGCCAGATAATTTCCTGCAGGTCTTACCTTATTCAAGGTCTCAGAAGGGCACACAAAAGTATTAAGGGATTATAATAATCAAATCTGGAGTTATGCAAAACAGGTATAATTCTGTGCTTTGCCCTGCCAAGTCAGCTTGCTTGTGACTGAGAGACTTTTTTAGCAACACTAGTCTTTAATTTTCCTCAGTGGAATTGTGCTGTTTTCTAAGTGGAAAAAATAATGTCTTTGCTTACCATCCCCAGCCTGTAAATAGAGCCTACCCAGCAGCTTACTGAAGAATGGACATAAACAGGTTTTCAGTGACAAATGCAGCAATAAATGCGTCTAAGAAAAGTGGTGTACTTTCATTGTTATTGCAAAATTATTTTCTCAGTTAAGATACCATGTCCAAATTACATGCAGTAATTCTTTCCACAGCTTGCTGAACATATATATATTGATGACATCATTTATAGCTGCTAAAATCAATTCTAATTCAGTCATAAACAGCCCACAAACAACAGAGTAATTAGAAGATAGCACTGCCTAAGTTTATATGGGCTAAGTGGTCATCTAGTATAACAAGCATTGATTAATATGAATTAGATAATGTGCACTAATCCTTTGGTTCAGTATTACATACTAAACTGTAATTTTTAGACAGCTTGTAGAGTACAAGCAGAGAGTCTCACCTAATGATTAAGGGCTAAATAAATAAAAATAAGTTTTGGTTATATCCTTTTGTTGCTTATACATTATGGTACTTTGAAAGCAGGGGAGTTCTTAAATAAACAGAAGGGAGGAGTAAATCATGCTAGAGATGACAAAAGGCATATGCTCACACTGACTTTTCATTCTGTGGGACAGGACACACTCAAGGTAACCCAGATTCTACTATAAATTCAAGGCATGGGGAGATCTCCAAACCCCATCTGAATGTTGGAGTCAGTGAAACAGCTGCATTGGTCACACCACATCATGACCCACTCCATTAACCTGAGCTGGTGAACTGGGTACTGACATGGTATTGGGCATCCATTTGGAAAGGATTACTTCTATGAGAGAATTGGGCAGTAATAGCCTGCACTCAAGGCACCACTGGCAGAAGATGCCAAACTTCCTTTGCAAGGGGAGCTGGGGAAGGTCACTGAGGAGGAGTTAGACAGGCACATCTCTCTGGCCCTACTTTACAAACTCTGAAAGAGGTAGACAAGGAGGTTCCTAACACTTAAAGGCAGGGGGAGTCCATAAATGGGACAAAGGTTTGAAGGACTACAGGGAGAAGTACTGCAACTGTCAGCAACTACGGCCTATCAGTGGGCACTTCTGGCCTCAGTCGGTGATATTTCTTTTGCATACCTTATGGATATAAAAATATACTAAAACATGGAATATGCAGTATTTTTACTAACCAGGTATAAATGATGTAGCAAGGTAATACAAAACCTCTGAGCAGTACCAAAAAGTTGGCAAGGCAAGAGACAAAGACACATCTGCTTAGATGCCTTTACCTGTTACCAAGGAACCATGTCAGAGGGTAGCTAAGGAAATTGTGAGACTTCTTAGTATCCCAAGCTCCACAAGTAAGAAATACATTCTGGTGGTAGTGGATTGAGTCACTAGATTCTTAGAGGCAGTGGCTCTGTCTTGCATTCAAGCAGAAAAGTTGGCTAATGCTTTTTTAGACACTTTCAGCAGAGTAGGTTTTCTTACAAAAATACTGACAAATGGAATTGCAATCTTCCTGTCAGACCTGCAGCCGGTTTGTGGAAAAGTTGTGGGGTAAACCATTTAAATGTTACTCCCTAGAACTCACAAACCAATGGCATGGCGGAGAGGTTAAACTCTACACTAAAGTTCATGTTGACAGCATTTGCAGACCAAGTACCTGCCTCACTTTCTCTTTGCATTGAGGGAAGAACCCAGGAATTCACAAACTTTTTTTGTCCCTTGAACTGCTGTAGTGTCATAAGGGGAGAGGCATTTAATCTTTGTTGAATGGGAAGGTGACCACGATTCCCACAAACGGTCTGTTGTGGAAAATGTCCTTACTGTCAGCAGACGGCTTAGGGAACTCATGGACATGGCCCAGAAGCACCTGATATAAACACAACAGCAGCAAAAATTCTGGTCAGGACAGACACAGCCAGAAACTATTCCTTTGGGCAGATGATCGTCCCTTTTTTAACACCTTTATCGAATTATCACTTAAGACAGGCAAATTTAAATTCATATAACATAAAAAAATCCTTGTTAACATGCCCACAGTTACAAACACAGTTTAAGGATGTGCAGACACAACAAAGTATTAGTTTAAGGGTGAGCATACTTATGCAACCAGCGTACTGTATGTTTTTTATTTTTTATATTTTTTCCCCTAACAGATTTGTTTGTTTTTCAAATGAATTGTACAGGTTATAGGTCACATTAAAGCTGGGAAAAGTTTTGAAATGATTTATTGTGGTCTCATTTTTTATATCACAAAAACTTGACATTTTAACAGGAGTGTGTACACTTTTTATATCCACTGTACCTATGGAAATACTTCCAAGCAAAAATTCTAAATCTTCTAGACATTTCTGTATGTCCTGGAGCCATACATATATCCTCCCATTGTTTCTTTGTGAATTGCTTATCCTATAATATCAATTATGATTCCTATAGTATCAATTATTTTATATGCCCTAATAATTATCCCTTTTTTAACAGAAGTTTCACATCTAGATTTTATTAAAAACTCTACTAGTGCTGGTCATTCACTTAAGATCTCCCTATTCCTTTTTCTTTGCCTACATTTTGATATCAACCTTTGATAGGGGAAGCAATCTTTAGTCTGCAGTCCAAATGTATTATTCGCTTCTTCCTATTCTAATATATTTCCTTCTCTATTTGCTTCCAATATCTTACTTTGCCAGCTTTATCCATTAGATTTCAGCCCCCACCCCCTCTTGCTTATTCTCTTCAGCCCTAATTGCAGTCATCCCTATCAGCAGAATCTCCTTTCTCCATTCTTGTGTTGGCTTAGTTCTTAGAATACTTTCTGCTACTTTATGAATATAATATTATAATGGTTACTGTTATTCTCCTTAAGTATTTGCATCCAAAATCTCATTCTATTTTTATTTCTTGAGTTTCACTCCTGTTTCATCATCATCCCTTTCCATTTTAAACTATAGCTTTCTGCTTGTGCTATGTACAGAAGCCTTAACTGTGTAGTTCTAAAATACCCCTTCAAATCAGATAATCCCAAACCACTTTGTGCTATTGGAAGAATCAATGTATCCGACTTGACTCTTGCCTTCTTCCCTTCCCAGATGAAACCTTTCAATTCTTTATTAACTGCTATCTACAGCTTCTTCTCTGGTTGATAAAAAATATGCCTGATCTGTGTATCTTGCTATCCATATCCATAAAACAGAGCTTCCATTTTCTCAGTTTTTGTATTATCTTTTGTTTAGTCTCTTCTTACATATCCTTAGCTGCCATAACTGAATCCTTTTTAACTCATACTTCTAAGTATTTCATTTTATCATGTCCCCATAAATATGGGTACTGCTGAACCAATTTTTGTGTAGGTATATAGCTTACAGCTATTGCCTTTGTTTTATGTTCATTAATTTTGTATCCTTTAAGACTCAAAACTGTATCAGAATGTTCCACAACACTGAAATGTCTTTTTCTGGTTTTATCTGGTATAAAATAATATCATCTGCAAATAGATCCATCTTTTCTCGACCACCATACCAATTATATCCTTGAATTTCTGAGTCTCTTATTCTCTTTGCCAATGGCTGTAAATATAATGTAAATAATAAAGGGGAACGACGACACCCCTGCCTGGTTACTCTGTTCACATAGAATGTATCAGAGAAAACCCACCACTTTAATTTTTCCCTCCGATCTCTCATATATCCTCCTAATTAACATTATTATTCTGTCAGGGAATGCAGATATAAAAGTTATGTACTCACCATAGCTATGCATCTGTGTTGTCCATTTTCATTCTTCCTCAATGAATGGGTTTTGGATATGACCTCGGATCAAATTTAAACACATTTGATTTACACTCCTAGATCTGAGTCTCGAGCTCCTCCCCTTACCCATCATGCCTCAGAGCTGTGTAATACTTCAGATCAAGTTTACTGCTCAATAAAGAAGGATTCATTATAGCCACATAAAAGGAAAAGGGTAAAGGAAAGACAGGGGCTAATACAGCAACAGTGGTTCCAATATGTCTTTCAAGTCACTCTCAGAAGAGAGATGAGGGGGAAGGAGGGAAGTTGAGGAAGAGTGAAAATGGACAGCACAGATGCATTGTTATGGTGAATACATGACTTTTATATCTGATGTTGTCATTTCCACTCATTCCTCAATGAATGGGACAGAGTCCCCAGCTACAAGAAACTTGGATGGTCCTCATGGAAGAATATTCTGGGGTACCGCAGAACCAAAGGCAGCTCTGCCTCTGCAAATCAAATCCAACTTGTAATGAGCAATAAAGGTAGGGGCATTGTACCAAGTGGCTACAGCACAAATATCATCAGTAGAAGCTCTGGACCAAAAAGCAGATTAAGTAGGCATGGATCTAATGGAGTGAGCTTTTGGAGGTCTGGGCAAAGACAGAATTCACTGACTATAAAAAAGAAGTTATCGGCCACTTACTATAGCTCAAAAGCTCTTTACTGGCTCAAGACTACCCCTTATCCCAGAATGCCCAGTGCCAGCTACCCAGATCTTGTTTGAGATAGCTCACACTAGACATGTTGTTGTTTGTCTTTTCAGCTTTTCCCAGTTAGGGCTCATCACAGCGGAACTCCGGTCCGCTAATGATTGGCAGTAGATTTTTATGGTGCTGAGTTGTCAGCCTGACACCCAACCTTCAGCGAAGGCATGCCCATTCATGATGTCTTTCAAATGCCACTCGACCACAGGGAGGACATGCAGACTCCACACAGAAGGCACTCCAGCCGATAATCTAACAGGAGAACCTCTTGCTGTGAGGCAACAATGCTACCGTTGCACCACCGTGGCTATAGCTCACACTAGACATAATTATAGAAAATAATCCATTAATAAACCTGGATATACAGTTAATTGTCATGGTTTGGTTGAGAAGCAACTAATAACAAAACAAATTTACCAGTGAAACCATTGAGAAACTCCTCTCAATCCTCGAGGAAGGGGGAAGGACGGAGGGACGGAGGGACGCAAGAAGGAAGGTGAGATAAAGGACAACTAGCATGCAATGTTATGGTAGGTACATAACTTCTTTATGTTAAGTTGTCCAATCTCGCCTTTGTTCTTGCTGGATGGGACAGCATCTCTAGCACCTCAATCCTGGGTGGCTCATTGGAACAGACTCTTCAGAACCGTGGAACCAAAGGAAACTCTGCCCTGGGAGACCACATCTACTTTGTAATGAGAAATGAATGTATGAGGATATGCCCAAGTAGCTGCTGCACAAATTGAATCTATGGGCAATCTAGATTGAAATGCTACCAAAGTAGCTACTGACCTGGTTGAATGACCTTTGGGTTTTGTTGGAAGATGTTTTTGTTGCAAGTGGTAGGTATGGACGATGGTGTCCGATAACCATTTTGACAATGTTACTTTAGAAACTGGAAGGCCTTGTTTGTTGTTAGCAAATGAAAGGAGCAACTGATCTGATTTTCTCATTTCTTTAGTTCTTTGGAGATAGAAACGCAGTTGTCTATGCACATCCAGTTGGTGCAATTTGTTGGAATGATTAGGGAAAAAAACAGGGAGTTCAATGGATTGATTCAAATTGTGGTCCGAACAAACTTTAGGTAGAAAAGATGGATTAGTTCTCAGAGAAACCCTGTATTTGTGAAAAACTAGGTATGGAGGGTGAACACATAGTGCATGAAGTTCTGAAACACGTCTGGCAAAAGTAATAGCAACTAAGAAAAGAGTTTTCCAATAGAGAAACTTCAAGGAACATGATGCTGCTGGTTCAAAGGGTGGCAGTATCAAGGAGGCAAGAACCAAATTGAGATCCCAAGGTGGAAGTGGCTGTTTCACTGGTGGTCTCAGTAGAGATGTACCTCTCATGAAGGCCTTACAGAGTTTGTGAGACATTATGCTGGAGTTAGAAACTCCAACATGAAATTTTGAAATGGCAGCTAGTTGTACTCTGATGGTAGCAGCAGCTGCACCAGATTGAAACAGTTCTGCTAGGAAATCCAAAATCTCGTGTACTGGAGCTGTAAAAGGATCTAAATTCCTGGAATCTGCCCATTTGCTAGCATAGACTTTCCTTGTATTTGCCTTATGGGAGGAAACAATAATCTCACACACTGCTGGGGAAATATTGGGGAGCCTGGCTAGGATTGGAAGTGGAGTAACCAAGTTGTGAGCTTGAGAGATTGGAGGGATTGGTGTAGCTTACCTGACTGATGAATCAAGAGGTCCGGTACTGGGTCCAAAATCCAAGGCTGAGCTAGAAGGTGGGGGTAAAGGAACAGAAACCAAATCTGTCAAGGCCAACAGGGAGCAATGAGGATCATTTTGCAACCCACCGATTTTGCTTTCTGAATGACTTTTGGAATTATAGGGATGGGGGGAAATGCATAAAGGAGTCCCTAAGGCCAATTGTGGACTAGAGCATCCCTGGTTGTCTGACCCGGAGGAGGAACAAGGGAGCTGTAGCTGCTGCATTTGCTGTTGAGGGGAGAGGCAAAGAGATTGCAGCAAGGATGGCCCCATTTGTGGAAATTTCCTATTTCAGAGACTACTCGGAAGGCATGAGGATAGCCCTGCTAAGCCTGTCCGCTATTACGTTGGATGTCCCAGGGATATGCATTGCTATCAGAAAACATTGGGAGGAAATCGCCCATTGCCACAGTCTGAGGGCCTCTCGGCACAAGGGTTAAGACCTGGTTCTGCCCTGTTTGTTGATGTACCAAACCACTGGCATATTGTCCGTCTGTATTGCAATAGTCCCAGCAGGGACAGAGTCTTGAAGAGCTTGCAACGCTAGGTGCACCACTCTCATCTCCAGGATGTTGATGTGCAAGTGGTACTCATGAGGTTGCTAAGTGCCTTGGACTGTCTTCCCTAGATAATACCCCCCCCCCCTAATCAGGGAAGTGTCCATGGTCACTGTGGCAACCGGATGGGATTCCATGAAAGGTCTGCCCTGTGTCACTAGTGGGGAGACCATCCACCAGGAAAGGTGTCTTTTGCAAGACTCCGTAATTAGCATCATGTGAGACATGGGTAATTCCTGGAAGGACCATTGTGTGAAAAGAAGCCACTAAATGATTCTCATGTGAAAGTGTGCTAAGGGGACTAGAAGAATGGTTGCTGCCATGGACCCTAGCACTTGAAGAACATATTTTACTTGAATTCTTTTGCTCCTCAGGAGAAGTGACACTTGTTTTTGAATAATGGAAACTCTTTCCTGAGGCAATTTTACAATCATTTTTCTTGTGTTTAGCTCTGCTCCTATGTATGTAATAGATTGACAGGGCAACAAGGCAGATTTTTCAAAGTTGATTGTGATGCCTAGTTGAGCACAGGATATGATGGTGTAATCTCGTGCTTCTATAAGTTGTTGCCTGGTGGTAACAGTGAGGAGCCAGTCATCCAGATAAGGAAACACCTGGAATCCTTGACGTCTTAGGTGGGCCGTGACTACTGCCATGCATTTGGTGAACACCCTGGGGGCTGTGGTGAGACCAAAGGGCAGAGGCCTGAATTGGTAATGACTGGCCCCTAGCCGGAAGCGTAGAAATCTCCTGGACCATCTGTCCATTTTTATATGATAGTACGTGTCCTGAAGATCTACAGAGCACATCCAATTGTCCTGACCCAGAACGGGGAGAATGGACTGCAGTGTTAACATCTGGAACTTTTCTTTTTGTACAGACTTGTTTAACCTGCTGAGATCCAGAATTGGTTGGTCCCCTGTCTTTTTGGGCGCTAAAAAGAATCTTGAGTAAGTTCCGGATCCTACTTGGTCTGCGGGGACTTTTTGGATGGCTCTTTTTTCTAACAGTCTTGAAACTTCTGTGACTGCCTGATCCCTTAGATTGGGTGGAACATCTGGTATGGATTTTTTTGAAACAAAAGGGGGTTGATGAAAGGGAATCTTGTAACCTCCGGATATAATGGCTAGTACCCATTTATCTTTTGTAATATTTTGCCAGGTGGTTGGGTACAATGAAAGCCTTCCCCCGACTGCCTCCAGACTTGAGCAGTCGGGCATCCCTTAAGGGATGTTGATAGGGTTTGGAAGAGAATGTATCTCTGTCACCCTGATTTTACGGACCCCCTCTGCCATGAGGGCGGC
Source organism: Protopterus annectens (assembly GCF_019279795.1). Classification (NCBI taxonomy): domain Eukaryota; kingdom Metazoa; phylum Chordata; order Ceratodontiformes; family Protopteridae; genus Protopterus; species Protopterus annectens. The sequence continues at coordinate 1,633,838,100 of NC_056741.1, read as the reverse complement.
ATCTGCCATTGTTATTATTTCCCTGTCTGCCCCTGGGGGAAAATTCACCATGTGCAAAAGGCAAGGGTCCCTGGGATTTTTGAAACCACATCTTTCCACCCTTCTGACCTTTTGGGTATGGTGTGGTAGGAGTGGAAAAACGGACTCTGACATCAGAGAGCGTCTTGCCTTCCTGCTTGCATCTAGTAAGGTTGTCTTTCACCTGAGACCCAAAGAGAGAGTATTGGTGAAGGACGCTCTGAAAGGTTCTGCAAACTGACACAGCCACAGCCAAGAATGTCTCCTACGAGCTACTCCTGTTCCCGCAACCCTACTGGCTCCATCTGCTGCATATGAAATAAGCCTCATGGAGGAGTTGACTATTGAATTAAGAGTTGCAAGCTGGGTAGCTATGCTGGCTGAAGCTCCCTCACCTGTAGGATCTTGCAGGGTATCTCCAAGCTCTTTAAGGAGATCCCTCTGAAGCCTAGTAAAATGGGAAAGATAATTCAGGGACCTAAGGGAGAAGGTCGCTGATGAAAACATTTGCTTCCCATTTCTGTCCATTGTACGAGAGTCTTTATTTGGTGGATGGACAGATGAGGAGATTTCAGCTAACTCTCTCTTTGTGGCTGCTGCTACCACCATAGCATCAACTGGGACACCTTTAGTTAAAAATGTTTGTCTTGGGAGCTGTGATGAATTTATTGGGTCTCCTCAGGACAGGTTCCATGGAATCAGGAGCTGACCAAGCCTTTTGAGACACTACAGACATGAGTGGATCAAAAGGCGGAAACACCCAGGAGGTGGAAGGTCGGGAACCAAATGCGTCCAGATATACAGGCTCATCCTCGGAGGGGGCTGTGGAAGTCCAGCTACGCCTCTGCCTGAGAATCTCAAGGATGTCTGAAAAGGAAACATCTTCAGAGGGGGACCTTGTGGACCCCTCCAATTCATCCAGGTCTGTATCTGAGGTGACAGACTCAGGGGAGCCTAGGTGCTTCCTCTTGCACTTTTTCTTCTGGGAAGCCTGCTCAAAATGCTCTGGGGAGGCTTCAGAAGAAGAGGGTTCACCCAATGGGGTGTCCTGGGGCATAGGTTCCCTACGCTTTGGGGCTGGAGGAGAAGCAGAGGTTGTCACAGGCACCGAGGGGGACGGAGCCAATGGAACTGATAGTGGAGCCATCTGTGGGGAAAGCACTCTCCACATGACCTCGAAGGCATCACGGTCTCAACACAAGGAGGGCTCCAGCTCCGAAGAGACAGGAATACCACCCTGCGCTGAGGGCGATGGCTCTGAGGCCGACGTGGGAGCTGAGCCAATGCTCCGAAAAGGAGGGTGGGGTCGGACAAGGGTCCAATGCCACTTCCCCCCGTGGAGCTGACGAGAGAGCTTCGGCACCCAGATACCTCGATGGGAGGAAGAATCGTGGTAATCGGAGCCAATGTCGGAACCGATGAGGATATCATCGGAGCCGAAGGAACCACTATCAGAGTGTCCATGGACTCCGGCTCCGAACTAAGTATAGTCGGAGGAGGAATAGAAATCGAAGCGGATGGAGCCAAAGCCCGTTGAGTTGGGTTCGAAAGCATTTTAGCAACGACCTGTGACTTATGCAACCTACTGACCACTCTCTCCACATCCTGATCCGATAACCTCGAGGATCAAGAGGAGTGGGAAGATGAGCGATGGCTGGACTGGCTTTGGAGTAATGGTGATTATGGTACCGAGCAAATTGGCTGCAAAGAAGGAGACCTAGCTCTTTTGTGGCTCTGAGACAGCTCCAAAGTAACAGCTGGAGCTGACAGAGGGGTAATCTTGTCGGTGCCAGCCGGAACCGACACACTTGGTTTGTCAAGCTCACAGGTTGGTTCCGAACATGGAGCTGACGGCTTGACTGGTTTCAAAGGTTTCACTGGCTGAGATGCTTTAGCTGGAGAATCCCTGTTTTAATAATCCATGGAGGCTAAGCTTGTTTTTCCACTCCTGCAGTACCCTTGGAATAAAAGCATGACAAATAGCACAAGAGTCCTGCAGGTGCATAGCCCCCAAGCAATAAACACAACTAGTGTGCCCATCCGACAGAGACATCTTCTGACAGCATGAGTCACACTTTTTGAACCCTGAAGTTTTAACTTCCTTGGACATACTAAGAAAAAAAGAAGGAAGTACCACATAAACAGATGCACTACAATAATAAAAAATTATATTGATAAAAGAAGAGCCTCTAACTTAAATGGCTGTCCTTAAGGGGGACTATCTAACTTAAACAAGTTCAGGTAAACAAACAGAAGGCCTAGCGACTACGGGGTGATGGCCAACACAGCACAGAAAACACAGCAAAGGATGAGATAAGGGGTTTAGGACTAAATAACTTACAAACTACTATAAAACAGTGAAGAAAATACTATTTTTCAAGTAAATTATTGAATTTTAAGAAGAGAAAAAAGTTATACTAAGCCTGAGCCAGTACTGATGCAACCTCGCAGCTGAAGTGCCAAACAAGATCTGGGTAGCTGGCGCTGGGCATTCTGGGATAAAGGGTAGCCTAGAGCCAGTAAAGAGCTCTCGAACTATAGTAAGTGGCCGAGTCGGAGCCTGGGATCGGCTCCGAACCCATCCAGCAAGAACGAAGGCGAGATTGGACAACTTAACATCAAACAATATGCAATCTGTTAACCATTTTGCTAAGGTAACTTTGAAAATTGTTTTCTCCAACCTACTGGGGGCAAAGTACATGAATAATGGATCAGTTTTTAACCAAAAATATAAGGCACTGGAGGGTTCACCAGGTATAAAACCAACTGTAATGAACACACAAAACAATAAATAATGCCTTGAACTGGACCACAGCATTTTCATCAGCAACTTATTTTTTGGTTATTTGTTTATATTTGGGCACTTTTTCCATTTTTTTTAACAAATCAGTTTTTCTAAAATCCTTTTCCCTATGAAGATAAAAACAGAGCTGTCTATGCATATCTAAGAGATGAAGCATATGTTCACCTTTGTTAGAAAAATTTGGGAAGAACATAGGTAAGTTGATGACTTGACTGATATTCACCTCTGAGGCTACTTTGGGAAGAATGGCTGGATTAGTATGTAAAGTGACTATCTTTGTGGAAGATCAAATTAGGGGATTTTAAGGAGAGTGCTTAGAGTTCATAAACTCACCTCACCATTACTTCGGTCAGAAGTAATCAAACCTTACAGTAACAGTTTAAGATCCCAGGATGGAATACAGTCTTTAACTGGAAGTCTAAGCAAAAAAGTACCTTTAGGGAATGCTTTACACAGTTTAGAAGAAGCTGGCAGGAAAGTATTATCGCCAGTATGATAAATCGAAATGGCAGCTTAGTGAACTTTGATGGTGGAAAAGCTAGCCCCTTCCTGAAAGACTGAAGCAATAACATCTAAAACAAGCTGGGATAGGTGCAGTAAAAGGATCCATTTCTCTCTGATGGTCCCAATAAAAAAACTTTTCTGTTTGTTTTTGTAAATCTTCCCAGTGGAGGCTTTTTGGGATTAAAGCTATATCTAATGAACTGGAGGAGAAAGTCTGAGCTGTCTTGTCATCACTGGAATTGGAGAAATCATGCGGCCAACTTGAGACCTGGAATATCTGGGTGTGTCATCCTTGTGGGATGAGAGATAAGATCTGGACTGTGGTCCAGTGTCCAAGGTGGACATAGAAGATGAGACTACAGGAAGGGGAACAATACATGATGAGGCCAGAAAGGAGCAATGAAGATAATCTTACTCTTCAACCAAAGTGCTTTCTGAAGAAATTTGGGGATTAGAGGCAAAGTGGGATAAGTGTAAAGGTGACCAGAGGGCCAAACATGAACTAGATTATCTCTTGGTGACTCCCCCTGGGGAAAATTAGGTCAAAGAACCTGCTGCAATTGTTGTTGACAGGAGAAGTGAATAGCTCGCAGCAAGGTTGATCCTATCGATGGAAGATCCTGTCCTCCACTGCTTGACTAACAGGCCACTTGTGAGGCATCAAAATAGTCCTGCTGAGTTTGTCTGCTGGCATGTTGGACTTCCCTGCGATGTGCACTGCCATAAGAAAGTGGTTGGAGAAGATTGCCCACTGCCACACTCTCAATGTTTCTCGACAAAAAGGGTAGAACCAGGTTCCTCCTGTTTGCTACTATACCAAACCATCGACATGTTGTCTGGATAGCAAACATCCCTGGAGGAAGAGTCCTGAAAGGCTTGCAATGCTAGAAGAACCACCCTCATCTCCAGGACATTGATATGCAGACTGGTCCCTTCTGGGGATGATGTGCTTTGTACCATCCATCCTAAGAAATGCCCCTCCAGCCCAATTTGGAGGAGTCCATGGTCACTGTGGCTATTGGGGGTGGAAACACAACCGGATGTCCCTGACAAACTTCGTTGGACTGTACCTTCCAAAGAAGGGCATCCTTGCAAACCCGAGAAAGTTTTACCAGGCAGTATAGGTGCTGTAGAAGGACAGACCACTGAACAGCTAAAGTCCATTGAAGAACATGCATATGGAAATGAGTCACTGGTACCAAGGTAAAAAGAACCAGTTTCGCTGGGGGAAAAGATGTGAAATAATCTGTCTTACCTGCAGTCTTATGGGCTGTACTCTGATGGAAGAAAGGCCAAATGACTGGTAGTGTCTAGGCGAGCACATGGAAACTCCAAGACTTGAACAGGTTGAAGATGGGACTTGGTATGGGACTGTGATCCCTAAAGACTGAAATAATTGGAGTAAGTAGTTCCTCGCCTTTTCAAGAAGATGTCTAGATGAGGTGGTGAGGATCCAGTTGTTTAGGTAAGGAAACACCCTGAATCTGAGCAGTCTGAGATGAGCTGCTACCACTATCATGCACTTGGTGAACACCCAGGGGGCTGTAGGGAAAGGGCAGGGCTTTGAACTGGTAATGACTGGCCCCCAAATGAAAGTGCGGGTATCTCAAGAGCATCTGTTCATTTTGATGTAATAGCATGCATCCTGAAGATCGAAAGAGCATGTCCAGTCATCCTTCTGTAGAAGAGGTAGAATGGACTAAACCTTAACCATCCCGAACTTTTGGAGTTCTTTACAAACTGATTTAGATTGCTGCAGTCCAGAATGGTCTCAAGTCCCCTGTTTTCCTTGTCACTAAAAAGAACCTTGAGTAAGTTTCGAATCATCTTTGGTCTGGTAGGACCTCTTGGATGACTCTTTTGTCTAGCAGCTTTTGAATTTCTAAGGCTGCTAACACCTGCTGACTGGGTGGAACATAGGGGAGTCTTTTCAGTTTGAAGAGTGGAATTTGCAAAAAGGGAATGAAATATTCTCTAGATATATTTTATTGCACCCGAGTGTCTGTTCTTATTGGTGACCAGGCTTCCCAGGTGCAGAGATAAGTGTCCCCCCAACTGCATCCAGAGAAGAGCAGTCGGGCAACCCTTCAGAAGTTCTGCAAGGCTTTATCCAAAAAGGTATCTCGAAACCCTTGGTTCTTTGGGCCTCCTCTGCTGTGAGGGTGGTATCTTCCATTGGAACTCATTTCCCCTCATGAGTCCTGAAAAAGACGTTGTGACTTTCAAAACCACATCTTTTCTGCTCTGATTCCTGAAGAATGAACTCTATGGGATAGAAAAACGTATTACTATGACAGACAAGGTCTTTCCATCTTGCTCACTATGGGAGAGTATTTCTTTTACTGTAAGGCCAAACAAAGAAGATCCATCAAAGGGTACAATGATAACAGAAGACTTAAAAGGCTCCCCAAAGTCACATAAGCACATCCAGGCACGTCTCCTGATGGCTATGCCTAAACCTGCCATTTGTGAGGAACCTCATGCTGCATGAGAGATTAACCTCATGGATGCATTGGAAACTGAAGTGTGGCCAGGTACAAAGAAAAATGTTTATGTTCCTTCACTGACACAGACCCAGGAATAGACTTAGAGAGCTCTTTAATCAAGTCTCTCTGCAATCTGGTGAAATCTGTCAAGTAGTTGAGTGACCATACTGTAAGTGTTGCTCAGGCGTAAACACGCTTTCCAAATCTGTCCATTGCCCTGTTCTCCCTGTTAGGAAGTTGGACAGAAGAACTCTGTTCTGCTAGCTATTTTTAGTGGCTGCTGCCACAACTATGGTATCCACCGCAACTCCCTTACTCCAAAGAGATCTGTCTTTGGTTAGCGCAAGAAATTTATCAAGGGAGGGGGAATGGATTCCACAGTATCTGGTTCCTTCCATGCCTGGTGAGACACGAGATATATAAGGTAATCTGCTGGATGGGTAACCCACGACACAGAGGGGCCAGACATGAAGTCTTCTAGGAACACTGACTCCCCCTGGGAAGGGGGATCAGAAGAACATCCACCTTTCTGATTAAGAATCTCTAGAATGTCTCCAAAAGAGATGTCTTCTGGTGGAGATCTTAGAAACCCCTCCTCTTCATCCAAGTCAGTATCTTCCATTAAAGATACCCGAGGGGAATCTATGTGCCTCCTTTTATCCGACCTCTTCAGGGGGGCCTCCTCAGTGGGATGATCTGGAGAGGTATCGGAAGACAGGGTAAGTTCCTGCAAGGAAAATACCTGGAAGCTCATATGGGCTAGCTGTCCCTAAGTGATAGGTTGATGAGGTTCAGAACTCAGATCTGAAAGAGGTATGGAGGTAGGATTTGATGATGCAAGAATAGAATGTACTCTCAGGTGAGAGAAGGCCCTCTCCATGACCTTGAAAGCAGAAGGACTGGGAGAAGCCATAGCTAACCTCACTGGAGCCAAAACTCCAAGCGCTGGCAAGCTCCAACCCTGCCTCAGCTCCTGCCATGAGGGAGGAGTCATATCCAAGCTGTACTGTGCTGAGACTCTGAGGGGAAGCAAGAGCTCCAAAAACCTCAGAGTCTAAGCCATTTCCCCGGATCCGGCGTCAATGTTTCGGCTCCAAGACTCATCCTGCTCTAGAAGGATCGGTGCCAAACAAGTCAGGGATTCATTCAGAGTCAAAGATGTAGCTGTCTTAGGATCCAACACTTCAACTCTCAGAATTCTCTTACCAGACAGCTCTGAAATCGCTAGCAAGATCAGAGAAAGAGAGACAATGGGATGGGATATAGGCTGGATCCAATGAGATACAGAACCAGTAAAACCTCCATCTGGATCTGAGCCCGAGGAACTTCCTCATCACCTTATCCACATCTGCTTCAGAAAAAAGACTTTCGAAAGATCTGCTACAGGACGACATGGAAAGGGAATGGAACATTCTTTTGAGTGTCTTTTTTAAAAATGCAGATCAGAGCCTAGGGGAAATAGGCTCTGGAGTAAAAGAGGGACTTTGAGGCTGAGAAAACTTTGTCCCTGTTGTCGGATCTGAAGATGTCAGATCCAGTCTCTTAGGTTGTTTAGCAGACAGCTCCAAAGCAGGAGCAGGTTTTGGAGACTGGAATGGAGAACATTTTCTGTATTCCTGGACTCCAAAGACAACTTCAATTTCTTAGTGGGGGTTTGAGCTCATGAAACAGAAGCTGTAGAGGAAGGAGCAGAAGTAGGCAGCAATCCCTTTAGTACTAACTTATTATGTCGATCACTTAAGGCCTGAGAATTGAAACCCACATAGATCTGACAAGAGGTTTCAAGATGGGCTGCTTTTAAACAATATACATACTCCATCTGGACATCAGAGTTGGGTAACTTATCCCCACAGGAAGTGCACTTTTTGAAACTTGTTGGCTTTTCAGACATTTTAGCAAGAAAGAAAGACATTTTATTTATTTATTTATTTATTTTTTGAGGGGGGAGATTAGGAAAGAAAAAGGAAGGATACTAGCACTGGTATTTAAGAAATACCCTTAAAACATGTAAGAGAAATTTAACAAAAGAGTAAAAGGGGAAAATGGTTACCAGCAATGGTAAGAAAAGTATCCAAAATGAATGGGTAAGAAGAAAAAATAATTTCAAACCTAACACAGAGAATAAAACAAAAAACTGGAATACACAGGAAGGGTGAAGAATATAGAAAGGGTATATCCAGGAAAATATAGAATATTCTACTTTTGCTCACAAAACATTTACACCCAAAGCTCGAAAAAGTGAAATCCATGTCAAAATCTACGGTATTACATGACTCTGAGACAATATGGGTAAGGGGAAGAGCTCGAGAGTTGTATCCAAGAGTCTAAAGCAAATGCGGCTGAACCCAAACAAAGGTCAGATCTGATACCCATTTGTTGAGGAATGAATGAAAATGACATCAGATGCTTCCATTGCGCTACTCAGAAAATCCCAACTTACTCTGTCGAATGATTCTCTGCATCAAGACCCACCAGCAACAGTGGCATTTTATTACATGCTACTTCCTTTTGCATCATCATTGTTTTTTTAATGTTGTCAAATATTTGTCTTCCCTCTACAAAATCATACTGATCCATATACATCCATTTTGGCATCACCTTTGCCATTCTTTTAGCTATTATAGACATAAACACTTAATAATCATGGTTTAGAATCAAAATGGGCCTACAAACCAAAATGGGCCTACATGAAGCTGGATCTGATAGGTCTTTACCATCTTTAGGTACTACAGCCACCATACCTTTCTTCCAGGATGTAGGTGCTTCTACTTTTAAAATACAATGAAACAAAACCTTCCACATCTTTATTACTTTCTTCCCTCCTAGCTTCCAAATTTCCACAGGAATACCATCTATTCCTGGAGACTTTCCTGTAGACTGGTTATATATCACCATTTCTATCTCATCTCCTCCTATGCTGTTAGTAATTGAGCTTCCTCTACAGATAACCTTGGCATATTTAATTTTTCCATTAACATTTCCATTAGTTGTTTTTCTTGATTTTCACATTTCTCTGCTTTGTAAAGATTTTCATAAAATTTCTGAAATATTTCTACAGGATCTCCAGTTATTTTCCTTGTTATAGAGACACCAAAGTCGTCTTCAAAGTCCAGGGTCTGTTATGTGAGCTTTTATGCTAAAAGCTTTTGTGCTCTGGAGTTCTAACAGCAATCTTTCTAAACTCATGCATATTATCCAGGTAGTCCCTTATTTTTTCTTTAGCACTTTGTATTTGAGGCTCTTCTTTTTCTGTGTGATTCCCCTTATTCTGCAATACATTAACCTTTGTCAATCCCTCTAAATAATTCTTCCTGTTTCTTAATTGTATCTCATTTTCTTTTATTTCTACCTTGTTTTTAAACTTCACTGTTATTTTATACCACTCCCTAGCTATATTTTCGGAATAAATTCCAGTCTTCCCTAATAACTCCCCAATACATTCTACTACTTATTCCTTACATTTCTCTCTGTTGAACAGATAGGTGGGGAAGTGCCACTGTCTCATTTTTATTTAATTACCCTGCATTTTTTATTTTAGTCATTATTGGTGTATGATCTAAAATAATTATTGGGTGAATATCAAAACTTTCAATTAAATGCATGTTTCTGTGAAATATGATTTTTGTCTAGCCTAGCACAGTTTTTGTACCTTGGGGATAGTATGTATATTTTCTCCAAGCTCCTACTACTGAATTCACATCTTTCACACCAAATATTTTAATATTTTTTTTTTCAAAGATCTACCCTCTATTGTTATATTTTCCCATCTAGGCCCTCACATACATCCTCATTGTTGCAAATACAATTCCAGTCTGCACCTATGAGAAATATTCCCTGCTGAAAGTTGATTATTTCTCCCAGAATTTTTTTAAGATCCATTGTAGCAGTTTTAGGTGGAATATAAATTTATGCCAGTGTAATCCTCCTCCTTTGCCAGTAGTCTGTTACTACTACAAATCTACCATTATTATCTTTTTTCCCCTCTTCTGTCACTATTGGAACTCCTTTAGGAATTACTATAAGTACTCCCCCTTTTCCATTGCTCCAGATATTCCAATGAATAACCATCCCGAAATCCTTTCTTTATCAAATTCATAAGCTCAGTCCATTCCAAATGTATGTCCTGTAGATTAGCTGTTTGCACTCTATAGTTGGTTACTCTTTCTTTTTTGTATATACCTGTGACACCATTCTCATTCAAAAATGATACAATAAGTGTTGCCATTATAAGCTTTAAAAAAATGTCTGGTTTCAGCTTTTGTGTTACATGCATAAACTGATGTTTAGCAGGTTGATCTTTTATATAGTTGTTTCTTGTCATATCTATTCAAACCTGTGTTACACCTTACAAAACTTTTTGTTTTAATGAAAACCTGACACAGATAAATTAGCATAAAAAGCAAAAAATGAAATACAGTTTATTATAAAGACAAGCTCTTTCATCTTATTCAGTATAAAGACTTCTTCTGATAAAACCATATTGCACAAACCCGTATTTAAATGACTTTCAGTCACATGACTCTAAGTTTTTCAAAACTTTTAAAGAACTAGAAACTATGTTACTAAATACGCATGATCAATACAAAGTTCATAAGTGACATGGATTGTTTTGTACCTTAGGGGAGTTTATGAATTTTTTGCTTTTTATATTTTAATGAAAACCCACAAACAAAAAACAAACACACCCCAGAACACTCTCATAACCTATTAACTTAATACAAACACAAAAAACTATGTATGTCTTCAAATAATGAAGTTTAGCCCTCCTAATAGGAACAATTATCTCAGATTAACAGCCACAATCACAAACTTTAATTGACCTATAATTAAGGTTATCCATGCTAAGACACATGATATGGCCTTCGCTTCTACCTACACCAAATGCTATCTGTTTTACCTTTTCTTTATTCCTCTCCCAAATGTAGAAAACAACTTGAATGTTTTCACAAAACATTACTGCGCTCTTATCAGCTTGCCTCCACAGAAATATGAGACCCATATACACAGTTGCCTTCAGGTACAAGCTATTCATTACATTCAGCGTTATTTTATTTACTTGCTTCCACTCAGATCAAACCAGGGACATTAGTCTAGTCAGTAATCATACCTCTCAACTGCACAGATTTTCACAGAATGCCCAGATTTTTGCCTCATGTTTTTGATCTGTTCCTCATAAAATTTGCGATTTTCTGCCAAATCACTGTGATGTTCTGAGGATCAAAGTCACTAAATAATGATATACATTTGTTTCAGACTTCATATCCTTCAGAAAAATGCATGCTAAGACAAATCTTGTTATTCTAGCAACTTTCTAAGTTTAGAAGAGCAATATTTAAAATCTGTCCCTATTTTTGGGCTTTTGTCTCCCCCATTCTGTCAGGTTTGTCCAGATTTTTTGCACTGACAGGTTGAGAGGTATGATTCACATCCCTATGCAAAAGTCAGAAAGAGCATCAGTTTTACTTTGTATCATGATCTGTATACGTTTACAAACCCCTCCCCTCAACAGCCCAAGATTACAACCTCTTATCTGAAACATGCTTTTGCACATGTTTTCTTCTCTTTTTACACTGCAGTGCCTACATGTCTTAAAACTAAACAAGAAGAAAGAAAGAAGAAAGAAAAAAGGCACATGTTTCCTTTAGTATCCCTAAAGCACAGAAAAATGACTGAAAATGCTTCACCATATAACATGCAGTATATGACGTTTTAAAAAAATTAGTGTTAAAAACAAAAATGGTTTCGCTTACAGTCTCTTTCCTTCCTCTTCCTGTCTCCTTAATTTTCTTCCAAACATTAATGACATGAAGTATGGCATATATTTTGGAGTTCCCTACAAGTTTAATAAAGTCAAAAAAGTGTAATATTTCCAGATTTTTTTATTCAGCCATATTTCGCAAATGTTACTGATGTCCATATTTCGCAAATGTTACTGATGTTTTGTAATCCCACATTTATTCATTAATTTCCAAGCTGCTGGTTTTCTTCCTGTTGATCTCCATCTCCCAACTCCAGTTTTTGGTTCATTTCCAATATACTCCTGATTCTTCTAGTTAACTCCTATGCGTTTTGCTGTCTCTCAAGCATTTTCCTTTGGAAAGGTTTCACTGTCATAGTCTCTCTCTGAGCTTTATTATCAAAAGAATAAGAAACAGAGTCTCTTTCGGTTTGACAGCTTACTTGTCAGACAAACATTTTGTATTTCCTCCTTCGCATGTTCTGCAACAAAGAATACCCCAGTGATAGACTGCATCATAGCAGGAGGGACAGCTTACCTGGATGACTTTACTATTGACAGCTGGTTATTGCCAGAGCATGTTCAACATTTGATGGGGCAATGGACAGACTGAAAGTGCATGGCTGACTATTAAGGCCAGAAAGTGTCAGCTAGGTACATCAGAGGTATCTTATTTGAGTCACAGAGTGAGTGGGATAAAGATTAAGCCAGGGACAGCAAACGTCAAACCTATTTGGTCATGGATTTTCTTTTTCAAGTGCAAGATAATATCAACTGCAATTAAAGCTATTTTTCTTGATTACCATGTTTATATCCTTGAATTTGTGAGTCCCTTAATTTTTGTTCCTAATGACTCTAAATATAAAGCAAACAAAGGCAAAAAAAGACACCTCTACCTTACGCCTCTGTTCACACACAATCTATCATACCAGAAACTTTATTTATTTATTTAATTTCAGTTTGATAACCAGAGATGTCCACTGGGCCGCAAATAGCTCGTTTTCAGTGGAGGTCCAGGGAGAAAAGCTCCAATGAACAGTTACAGAGAAAACAGTATATACAATAAAATTTTCAAAAGTAAAAATACATCATTCATTACAAAATGGATCTGGTAAAACATACAATAAAGTACAACAAAAAATGAAATCAATGCGATTACAACTATTATGATGGAGAAAAATAAGAGTACCTAAATCATTTTTTTTCCTCAGTTTGAAAAGGAGAGAGATCTGGATATAGGAGAAAACGGTTGTAAAAAGGGGAGACTGTAGTTAATGTTGGAGCAGAAGGTGGAGAGGTTAGTGGCTACAGGGGAAAATTTAAGTTGGGGTGTAGGATGGGCATATCCATTTAGTAGTAAGATAGGAGAATAAGAGGAATTTAAATTTGGTGTGACCGGGGGTATGGTGAAGAATAGGAGGGAGAGAGTTCCAAAGTTTAGAAATGGAGCAGGTGAGAAGGAGGTGGCCAGGGGGTCGACTGGGTCAGTAGATTTGTAGGAGGTTTTGGTTTTCTGATCTTAGTGAGCGATTAGGGATGTAGGGGCTTAATGCGGTGGAGAGAGAGGGGTAGCTACTGGGTTTGTGGATGAGTTTGTGGGCGTTAGTGAATCTAAGTAAGGTTAGGTAATTGGGAAGTTCAAGCCACTGTAGACTATGGAGAGAGAGAGAGACAATGGTGGAATGAGTTTTTAGAGTTCGTAGCAAACTTGTATATTTTATTATAGCATGATTCGAGTTTGTGTTGTAGACCAAGTCGGAGATTGTTTAGCAGGGGGGGGCACCATACATAAGAGAGGGGAGCAGGTAGGAGGAAGCTGGGGGCCAAGTTTTTTGGTGTTTTTTTTTTTTATGGTGGATTGAATATGAGTGTCAAATTTTAGGTGCTTGTCAATAATGACACCAAGGAGTTTGGTATTTGAAACAATTTCGATTTGGGATGTTACTGAGTACTGAGAAAGACTTTACGTGTATTGGGGAGTTTCTAGAGGGGGAAAAGATCACCCATTTTGTTTTATTAGCATAAGAGCAAGGTGGTTATTTTTCATCTAGGATTCAGTTTTAGAGACGGCTGATTGAGATTTTAGAAGAAGGTCAGAGTGGGTGAAGGCAGAGCAGATGATTGAGTTATCTGCATATTGGATTATAGATGAGTCAGGTATGGCATGGTGAAAGTTGTTAGTAAATATACTGAAGAGTAGAGGCCCTAGAACTGAGCCCTTTGGGACCCCGGTGGGGGTGTGAAGAAAGGGGAAGGTTGAGGATTTCCACTGAATAGCTTGTTGATGTTCTGAGAGGTATCTTGAGAGCCAGGCTAAGGTGGAGGTAGAGAAGTTGAGAGAAGACAGTTGAGTTAAGGTTAGAGGGTGGCAGACGGTGTTGAAAGCTTTGGATAGGTCAAGGAACAGGGAGGATACAAGTTTATTAGAGTTGCAAGCTTGATTTATAGTTTCAAGAAAGGAGAGGAGGGCAGTCATGACAATGTGGTCAGAGCAGAAGCCATGTTGAGTGGGGGGTAAGAAAGTTGTTTTGAGTATGCATACATTTCTCAAGGATTTTAGATAAGGGTGAAAGGATAGCTATAGGTCTGAAACTGGAGGTGTCAGTGTTTTTGCCTCCTATGTGTAATGGAATGATGTATGCATGGCGCCAGATGGATGGGACATATGCTTCTTGGATGGATCTGTTGATTAAGAGGGAAATGGGAAAGGCTATGCTGTCAGCAGCTAATTTTAGGAAGGTTGTTGGGAGATTGTCAGGTATGTTCTGGCTGGGTTTGAGTTGGAATAGTAGTTTTTTATAGTACTTGTGGGGATAGGTTCAAGGTTGAAAGTTGGAGAGTAAATGGCTGGTGGTGTTGGGGGAGCCGGAGAAGGTGTTGTTGGGAGGGGGGACAGTTTAGCTATGTAATCTATGAAGAAGGAGTTAAATTGGTTATTAGTGTCCAGGTCAGTAAGGTTTGGGTTTGGACAAGGGTTATCTTTGTTTCTATGGTGAAGGAGGGAGGAGATTGTGGTCCAGAACATTTTTTGGTTGTTTTGGTGGGTGGATTAGAGTTTTAAGTAGTAACGTTTACGATCTCGGGTTATATGTCTTTTTTATAGAGTTATGAAGTTGTTTGAATAGCAGTAGGTAGCTGGATAGGGTGGTTGTCTTATATAGTTTCCAGGTTTTGTCTCTTTGTATCATGGTAAGTTTGGTTTCTTTGGACAGCCAGGGGGAGGCATTAGGCTTGATTCATTTTGTTTTAAGGGGGCATGGTTGTTGAGAGTGTTTATGAATGTGTCATTAAAGTATGAAGTGGCACTGTCGAGGGGCAGGATTTTTAGGGAGGACCAGTCATTAAGTTTTAGACATTCTGTGAAAGTCTGAGGGTTGAACTGGGAGAGATTGCGTGTGTGTATGTAATGGTTTTGCTGCTGGAGAGGACAGGGGTGATGGCCAGCAAAAGCTGGCAAGTGGTCGCTGAGGGGGTCTGGAAGGATTCCTGAGTTTGAGATATAGTTGGGATGGGAAGTAAAGATCCAGTCAATGATGGTGCCAGAGGAACCATCTTTGTTAAGTCTAGTAGGGGAGTTTATAAGCTGGCTAAAATTGAAGAGATTTACTGACTAAGACGGGGCTAGCAAATTTATTGAGGACCAGTTTATGTTAGTGTCACCTAGGATGTACGTTTCATTTTTTTATGTTGGAAGAAAACCAGGAAAGGATATCTTCTAGAGTTGTGATGTTGTTAGCTAGGGATATATATATATATAGGGCAGCCATACATAAGGATTTGTGGTTGTTTAGGCTTAGTAGAGCAGTAGTAATTTCAGTGTTACTAAAGTTAGGTATGGGATTGGTGTATGGAGTTATGGTATAGGAGGAAAAGAAGATTATAGCTACACCTCCACCTTTTTTGTTAAGTCGATCATTGTGAATGATTTGGTAGCTGGGTGGAAGGATTTTGTCATCTTTTAGGGTTTAAGCCATAAGAATTCTTACCTTAATTCTTGCCTCTGTCCCTTCATATATCCTCCTAATTAACTGAACTATTTTATTACGGAATCCAGATGCTACCAATTCTCTACACATAAAATTCCAGATGATGATATAATGTTTTCTCTCCATCAAGACCTACCAATAGCAGCAACATTTTCTTATATTCAGCTTTCCTCTGGACCATTATTGTTCTATTAATGTTGACAAATGTTTGCCTCCCTTCCACAAAACCCCACTACTCCAGATTTATCACTTTTAGCAATATCTTTGCTAATCTCATAGCTAGTACAGACATAAGCACTTTATAATCATGGTTTAATATTGATATGGGTCTATATGAAGCTGGGTCGGCAAGGTATTTACCCTTTTGGGATAGTACAGCTACCACAGCTGTTTTCAAATGTGCTGGTACTTCCTGTCAGAGCAACATTTCCATTCTGAAGGATTCAACAAAGTATCACCACTGCAGTGCAAACTATACAAAGAAAATAGAAATTTCAGGTCAGCATCAGTTTACTGATGATATAGTTAAGCTTTTAGTGTGAACGCTTAGTCTAGGATTCAGAAAGATTCTAACCACTTGCATAAATTACCTACCAAATGTAGGTCAATTTATGCAATGGTGAAAAAATGCAACTCATAAACAGCTATAAGAAAAAAAAGAATTTATCATTGGTTATTTAGCATATCTCTGAATTGTACTTTCCTAACACTAGTGCTATCAGGCTTGACGGTGGCAGAGTTTTTCCTTGTAGCCCATAGAGCACACTGTCAATATCACTTTCCTACACTCACACACATTCAGACACCCATGCAAACATGCACACGCAGAAATATATCGAGCAACAAACAAGCCCCCTCCCATGGTTGATCACACTCACAGAAACACTCATCCATTCATCTGCATCTGTGCACAGACACACAAATCTAGCTTCAATCACACCTTACAGACACACATACAATAACCCTCCACACTGCAGTCACAGGAGTGAATTGGTAATGTCCATCTTTTCTCGATGTTCACTTTTTCCTCCAACAGTGCAAATTTACACAACCTAGCAAGCAATTTCAATTTTACGCCACCAGAATTTCCAGAGGACAGTCCATGGCTAACTAGCATTAGCTGCACCCCCAGATTGCCAACTCTGAACTGAGGTTCCTGTAGGCAGGAAACTTCAACTGTACAGTGGTATAATAATTGAAAAGGCTTATTGAGAGTACAATAACAGCTGTGTTATGCCTCCTCCTTGAGGTAAGCCTTTATTAATCCCAGGGTTAGTTTATCTGTTGTTTATCAGTTGTTTATCATCACCTATAATACTGCACATTTGTTTCTATTTAAGTCATAAGTGGTCAGTGATTTCTTACACCTGAATTTTACCATCACGTTCATTGGTGTCATCCTTTTTTATATTTTCAATAGTGAAAACTTCTGAACTGCATCAAACATAGTTTCTTAGGTATGATGTGAATTTTGGTGAAGCAGCACATGTGCGAGCATGCACACATACATACTTGTACAACCCTACAAATCAAATGTTTTCAAAGAACTGTATTGTTCCAAAACTGGGATGCAGACATTTTTCTGAAGCAAATATGCCCATATCACAATTTCAAGTACAGCACATTGGAGAAAAGAAAATTGCCCCTCTTTTCGAATTTCAAAGACAAAATTGAAAGCAACATATAATACAAGTATTGGCAGGGGTTTAACATTTGATTGCCTTGAGCTGGAACTAGTTCCATAAAAAGATCATCATCAACTGAAGCAAAAAAATCAAAAATTCAACATTTTTTCAGGGAGCAAGCCTCCATATAGGGGGTGGCTGTGCCCCCACATCCTCGCATCTCTAAGCATACTTATCCCACAACTTACTCATCTACGCCACAGTTACGGAGACTGGTTCAATGAACCTAAGAACTGACAAAACACATTCAATGGTTCCCATTCCACCAAAACCCTACTTGATGAACAAATCTGATGTGTTCTATAATTAAGAGATTGGGTTGTCTTGATTTAGTAAAATTTTATGCGAGTTTCCACTGCACAAAAGGGCTTTCAACTGGTTAAAACTTCCCATCAGCTAGCTGAAGTACAGCTCCTCCTAGCTCATAAAATCATACAGAATTCCTCTTTCTGTCCAGCTATTACCTCTATACTTCACCACTATGTTTCTAAATGCCCCCTGCGCTCTCAAGAAAAAACCTTATTGAAGTTTATAAACCAAAAAAGAGCATTGGACACAATCTAAACTCCCAGTGTACAACCAAATTATAGAACTCTATTCCTAACCAAATCAGATCCATATCTAGGCTTCATTTGTTTAGTCAGCACTAAAAGAAGCTTTTACTAACTCCTGGCTATACTGTTGCACTGCACTTGGGCGACCTCCTTTATCATCTTAAATTTCCCAGTCTCCCAGTTTACCTTCTGAATAACTACTATGCTACTTTCTCCCCTATCTGGACTATCCTTTTTTTACTACCTTTCTTACTTCTACTATTTCTCTTACTTTTCATGCCTATCCTTCTCTCTCTCTCTCTTTCTTTTTTTTAATCACTTTTCTATTTTGCTCTCAGGTTACCCTTACCTCTTTCTTATCATTGTTACTTCCTAGACTCATCTTTTTAAATTATGGTATTTCATTTCTTGTATTGCAATATCTGTACCTTCAGTTATTATATCATATGATTATTGTTGTCACAATGTGTTCTACTAAATGTTTTTGTTATTGTTATGTCACGTATTTAATGTCATGTTATTATATTTGTTAACTTACTTATGGAGCTTTTCTCCCTGGGCCTCCACTGAAAATGGATATTTTTCTTCACCCAGTCAGACTTTCTGGTAAACAAATATCATTAAATAAATAAATCTAAAAGAAGGACTCTGTACTGATATGAGTGCTTCATGTAATGCCTAGCTTAAAAAATGTTTTGTGTCAAGTTTTGACTAGATTTACAATCACAGACCTAAAGATGTCACAAGAATGTAAGTACATTCCTGAGAGAGAGGTCAGACTGCTGGTTACCTGGCCTCTTTTAAGTTCTCACTAAAGTGGTGAATGGATAACAAAGATTACTAGAACAAGATCATGCATTGTAGTCAGGTTATGTGCACCAGGGTAGCAGGGCTGTGGAAGTGAGTATGACCTAACCAAATCACTATTTGTTTTGTTTCCCAGTGCTCAGTTACAGCATCAGGCAAAGCAGTGCTGTCACCACTGCAATTCACCAAAAAAGAATGTGATG
This sequence comes from Protopterus annectens, assembly GCF_019279795.1. Taxonomy (NCBI): domain Eukaryota; kingdom Metazoa; phylum Chordata; order Ceratodontiformes; family Protopteridae; genus Protopterus; species Protopterus annectens. The sequence goes on along the minus strand of NC_056741.1, from coordinate 1,633,819,317 downwards.
GTAACTTGCTAGCTTGGGTAAGAAATCCTTTGTCACTCTGTTAGTAAGATACAATGCAAACATGTCACTGCAGTTCTAAATGTGATCAGATTAACAGCTGCCTTTTCAAGACTGTGAGAAAAAAGTACTGCATGCTATCAGAGACATAGACATTCAGATTTTTGTTTTTTTCTTGTTTCCGACTTTAAGAAACCACAGCCACAAAATGCCATATTTCCATTGTAAAGGGATGGTGTCTCTAGTGCTATCCCTCTTACAAATGGAGTTAACACAAATACGAAGCTATGTACTCACCATAACGTTCCATCTGAGTAGGTAAACTTCATTTGTCAGCAACCTATGGGATTCGGATCCGACCTCGGATCCGAGCCGCAGTTTTCAACAGCTTTAGATCCGAGCTCCAAACTCCTCTCCCTACCCATAATCCCCTGCCAACCCTGACTGACCTCATATCAAGTTTGCCCAAAGCAGATACTGCCCGAAGACTAATACTTTCAAGATAAAGTGGGTAACACCCATGGACCTGAGTATGAAAACATTCATAAGTGAGGGGGCAGGAGGGAGGGACGGCTGCTGACAAATGAAGTTTACCTACTCAGATGGAACATTATGGTGAGTACATAACTTCTTAATCTGAAGTAGTTAACTTCATTTGTGCAGCAACCTATGGGACAGAGTCCCCAGCTACCTGAACCTTGGGCGGCCTTCATGGAAGGATGTTTCGGAGCACTGCAGAGCCAAAGAATGCTCTCCCTCTGGAGATAATGTCCAATTTATAGTGATTGATAAAGGTATGAGATGAGTCCCAAGTGGCTGCTGAACAAATATCATCCAAAGAGACTCTAGCTCTAAAAGCTGCAGAGGTAGACATAGACCGAGTAGAGTGGGCATGGACTCCCTGAGGTGCGGGCTTGCCAGAATTTTCATATGCTAAAAGGATACACTGCGAGATCCATCTAGACAGCGTGACTTTAGACACAGATTTACCCAAGTTAAATTTGGCAAAGGAGATGAACAACTGGTCAGATTGCCTATGACCAGATGTCCTGTGGATGTAGAAGCGAAGTTGTCTATGCACATCCAGTGAGTGTAATTTATATTCCCCTTTGTTCTGGTAATTAGGGAAGAAGACTGGTAGGTTGATGGACTGGTTAATATTCAATTCAGAGGCAATCTTGGGAAGAAAGGAAGGATTGGTCCTGAGGTAAACTCTATCCTTGTGAAAAGTCAAATATGGGGGTTTTACACAGAGGGCCTGTAGTTCAGAGACCCTTCGAGCCAAGGTGATAGCGACAAGAAAGGCCATTTTCCATGACAAGAATTTAAGATCTACTGAAGCTGCAGGCTCAAACAGGGGAGCTGTTAAGGCCTGAAGCACCAGCATTAAATCCCAAGAGGGACTACATCCTTCACTGGTGGTCTGAGCAGAAAGGTGCCCTTCAAAAAGGTCTTACACAATTTTGTGGTCATCAAAGGGCCCAGTTCATTTCCCACGTGATAATGAGAGATAGCTGCTAGTTGAACCATGACTGTGGAGGAGTTAGCCCCCTGATGAAACAGCCCTGACAGAAAGTCTAATACTGCTGGTAAAGGAGCTGTGAAAGGATCCAAATGTCGACGTTCCTCCCAAATGGAGAAACGTTTCCATTTGCTACTATAGACCTTTCTAGTAGAAGGCTTGTGTGCTGATACTAGAATAGTTTTAACTGGGGAAGAGATACCGGGAGTCCTAGCTACAAGTGGAACTGGAGCAGCCAAGCTGTGAGCTTGAGATTGTCCAGATTCGGGACTGGGAGATGTAGGGGGTGGGATATTAGATCCGGACGGGGATCCAGAATCCAAGGGGGATTCACCAGATGAGACCAAAGGTAAGGGAACCAAGGTTGACGAGGCCAGAATGGGGCAATGAGGATTATCCTGCTCCCCAACCGGCTGGCTTTCTGCAGAAACTTCAGCATCAGAGGAAGAGGGGGGTAAGCATAAAATAGACCGGGAGGCCAAGCATGCACCAGAGCATCTCTCGGAGGTTCCCCGGTGGGGGAAATGAGAGCAAAGTAGTCATAACATTTTGTGTTCGAGGGAGAAGCAAAGAGATCGCAACAGGGTTGACCCCATTCGGCGAAAATATGATTCGCTATCTCGGGATTCAGAGACCACTCATGTGGTAACAGGATGGTGCGACTTAGTCTGTCCGCTAGGATGTTGGACCGCCCCGGAATGTGCATTGCTATAAGAAAGCAGTTGATGGAGATCGCCCATTCCCACACCCTCATGGCCTCTCGACAGAGTGGGTAGGACCTGGTTCCCCCCTGTTTCTTGATGTACCAGACAACAGACATATTGTCTGACTGAATCGCAATAGTTCCTACAGGAAGAAGGTGCTGAAGTGCTTGCAATGCTAACAGCACTGCCCTCACCTCTAGGACACTGATATGCAGAGAGGTCTCTGTGGGGTCCCACGTGCCTTGGACTGTCCTGCCCGAACAATGCCCCCCCATGCCCCCCCACCCGAGGCGGGAGGCGTCCGTGGTCACCGTTGCTAGGGGAGGGAACTTAGAAAAGGGGCGTCCTTCCTGGAGGTTCGGAGATTGGAGCCACCATAAGAGGGCCCTCTTGCAAGCCCTGCTGAGGGGAATGGGATGGCTCAGGGGAAATCGAAGGAATGACTACTGGACCTGGAGGGTCCACTGCAAGACCCTCATGTTCAAACGCGCCATTGGCAAAAGGTTGATTGCTGCCGCCATTGAGCCTACAGCCCTCAGGACCAATTCCGCCGGAGGAGCTGGAGAATGTAGAATGGCCCGCACATGTATCCTCAGGGTTTGTAGCCAGTCTGTGGTCAAGAAAGCTAGGAGCTGGTTTGTGTCTAATCTTGCCCCTATGAAGTCTATAGTCTGAGTCGGGGTAAGAGACGACTTCTCTATGTTGATAGTGATCGCCAGCCGAAGAGCTAGACGAAGAAAGTAGTTTCTGGCTGCGCAGAGTAGATGCCTTGTCGGGGCGGTCAGGAGCCAGTCATCCAGGTATGGGTAGACCTGGATTCCCTGGAGCCTCAGGTGGGCCGCAATCACTGCTAACACTTTGGTGAACACCCTGGGGGCTGTGGTGAGACCAAAGGGAAGGACCCTGAATTGGAAATGACTGGCTCCTAGCCAGAAGCGGAGGAACCTTCTGGATCGCCTGTCCATCAGAATGTGGTAGTACGCATCCTTGAGGTCTATAGAGCACATCCAGTCATTCTCCCGCAAAAGGGGGAGAATGGATTGAAGGGTGACCATGCGGAACTTCTCTTTGGTTACTGACAGGTTCAGGGAGGAGAGGTCAAGGATAGGTCTTAAGTCCCCCATCTTTTTTGGCACCAAAAAGAACCTGGAGTAAAACCCCAACCCGCACTGGTCTGGGGGGACATGTTGGATGGCTCTTTCTTCCAGCAACTGTTGTATTTCTGTTGCTGCAGCCTCCCTCTGATCGGGTGGGACATCAGGGAGGTATCTGGGGCTGTGTGGGTAAAGAGAAAAGGGAAGCTGATATCCTCTAGATATAATGCAAAGCAGCCAGCGGTCTGTCATAATGGACTCCCAAGCTACTAGTTGCTTCGAGAAACGCCCCCCGACTGCCTCCAGAGTGGAGCATTCGGGCAACCCCTCAGGGGTGTTGCGTGGGTTGGTCCGAGAAGGGTTCTCTGGATCCGAAGTTGCGTGGGCCCCCTCTGCCTCTAGGGCGGCGTCCACCCTGACCTCCTCTGTCACAGAAGGTATGAAAGTCCGGAGTGGGACGGGACTGTTGCGACTTCTGGAACCACATCTTCTTCTGTCCCTTTTGGTTCTTGGAGAAGGACCTCTGGGGAGCAGAGAAGTGGACTCCAACGGCAGACAACGTCTTCCCGTCCTTCTTGCTCTGGACCAAGGTATCACAAACAGTTTTGCCAAAGAGGGCAGAACCATCGAAAGGGGGCATTAGCGAAAGACGCCTTGAGGGGTTCCGCGAAATCACAGTGCCGGAGCCAGGCCTGACTCCTCATGACAAGGCCCGCTCTGCTGGCTCTAGCGGCTCCCTCCGTGGCATGGGATAGAAGTCACACAGAGGTGTTTGATATGGATCGGAGAGTGGCCATCCGGGTGAAGTGCAAATGTCTGTCCTCCACTGACATGGACTCGGGGGGCGATGCAGCGTACTCTTTGATAAGGTCCCGCTGCAGCCGAAGCACATGTGCCATGTAGTTCAGCGACCTCACAGAGCAGGTAGCTGAACTAAAGACCCACTTCCCTAAACGGTCCATAGACTGAGACTCCTTGCTCGGGGGATGAACCGAGGGACTCTCCTGAGCTAGTTCCCTCTTGGTGGCAGCCGCCATCAACATGGCATCTACAGGGGGATCCTTACTCCAGTGGGACTTGTCAGAGGGTGGGCTAAGAATTTTGTCTGGGCACTTGGGGACTGGCTCCACAGTGTCCGGCTCCTTCCACGCCCTGGTAGTAATCAAATCTACCAGGGGGTCGGTCGGAAAAGACACCCAAGAGGTAGACGGGCCTGCTTCAAACGCCTCCAGGAACACGGATTCGTCCGAGGTAGGCTTTGGGGCAGACCACCCCCCCTTTATCCTGAACATCTCCATGATGTCACCAAATGAGACATCTTTGGGGGGTGATCTTGGGGAGCCTTCCCCCTCCTCCAAATCTGTGACCTCAGTCAAGGACTGGGGGGAGTCCAGGTGCCTCCTTTTCCACTTTCGCTTGTGAGGAACCTCCTCGGGGGGGCTGTCTGAGGAGGTCTCACCAGCCACGTCTTGTTCCAAAGGAATGACCTGGGATGTCAGAGCAGGCTGTCCCTGGGTCCGGGTGATGGAAGTCGGGCCCAACAGAGAAGGAGTGCAGGGTGGAGCCGTGGCAAGGGCCGGGCGTCTGGAATCTCTCGACATGGCCCTCTCCACCACGTCGAATGCCGAGGGAGAGCTGCTCTCTCTGGGATCCGAAAGCAGACCCTTCCTCGGATCTGACGGATGGATCTGGGCCGAGGCCGAAGCGATCAGATCCGACGGACCAGTATGCTCCAACCTGGATGGAGCCGAAGGCATACCGATACCGCCAGATCCGAAGCTCAGCCCTTGGCTCTGAGAGCTCAGATCCAAAGAAAATGGACCCGACAGACTCAAGGGAAGTCGGCGCCGAAGTACCCGAGACTATTGGCACCAACACACCCCCGGCTCCAAGGCTGCCCAGCTCCGAAGACTCCGAGCCCGGGAAGCAGGACGGAGAAGGAGCTATCTGGGCAAAAAAAGGGGTCGAGTTAGCTGGGGGGGCCGAAGTGGAGGCCTCGGCCCGCCACTTGTGGTGCTTTTCCCTCCTTTTCTCTTTCCTGGCCTCCCTCTCCTCCGGGCCTAAGGTGGGAGGTTGAGTCCCGGCCGAGGGGAGGGAAGCAGGAGTGGCAGCCGCCGCAGCGGGAGCCACAGGAGGACCGGAGGTAGAAGCCGAGTCCAGGGTCAGAAGACCCGCCAGAATCAGCTTGGACCTCCGGTCCTTGAGTGCCCTGGGGTTGAACGCCGCACAGATGGAACAACCAGAAGACAGGTGTTCAACCCCAAGGCACAACACACACCGATTGTGGCCATCCGCCGGGGACAGCTTATGTCCACACTCGGTGCACTTAGAAAAGATCAATTTTGGGGCCTCAGCCATTTTAACTAAAAGAGAGAAACACACACGTTAGGCCCCAAACACACACACACACACAACCTCGAAGGAAGGGGGAGGTAAAAGACCAAAAAAAATATAGTTAAACTAGAGAAGGTTTTTACAAAAAGGGACCTGTAAACACACACAACCAAAAAACAGAAGAAAAAGGTAAATTTTGTCTCACAAAAGTCTCGAAAGCTTGGAGCTGTAGATCAAGCTGCTGTTGGATAACTGCGGCAAACTAGATCTGAGGTCAGTCAGGGTTGGCAGGGGATTATGGGTAGGGAGAGGAGCTTGGAGCTTGGATCTAAAGCTGTTGAAAACTGCCGGCTCGGATCCGAGGTCGGATCCGAATCCCATAGGTTGCTGCACAAATGAAGTTAACTACTTCAGATATACTGTTTTCTAGTATGATTGCAACAACACACAATTCAAACTTCTTAAGACACAGTATCTGTTTCAATAGAGTATGTATAGAAACATAGCGCCCTGTTGGAACTAAAATATAGAATATTGGTTTATCTATAGAACATAAGAATTTTCTTGTCCATTGTCTCTCTGCAGTTTTTTTTTTGTATACCACTCATAAAATGTCATTATAAATGTTATACTCTGCTATTATATCAGTACAGATTACATTTATCACAAGCAATGTAACTTTTACAGACTATGCATTAGGAATGTGTGACATTATGGTAGTTAAGATGTGGAGACTCGTTTAAAATCTGTGGTGGGAGTAGAATATCTGGTAGGTGTACTTCAAATGGCTAAAAAGGAAGAGGAGTACATCTGCTTCTAAGCTAACAGTTGTGAGTGAAGTTAACTTGAGCAAATAGAAAAGCTTATACTGAGATCTGTGATTTTTCTAGAAATGTCTTTATACTGAGGTAGTATAAACACATGGCATAAAGGTTGCATACCTGTGATAGGAATTTAATAAATGAGAGATAGATTTTATTAACCACAACTTACACAGTATTTGGAATAGATGTCTATGAACAGTGACAGATATGCAATTACTGTGTCCTTCAAAAATAATTTAGCAGCTTGAGTAGGTGATCATGAATATACTCATAGCATTAGGGGAGTCTAAATTTCTTGGCACCTACTGCATCAGAACAAAGATGCACATTTGTAAACCCATGAACCTATATCTTTAAGTGTTATATTTTGTGAGAGTTCTAGGTAAGAAAATTCAGCAGTTGGGGCAGTGATGTATCCCATGAACATAAATCTTTCATCTGAGTCAGATGGTTTTAGGATATTGGGCAGTCTTATCAAAATTTCTGTTCAGGATACAACAAGCAAAAATAAGTCCACAAGTAATGCAAAAGCCAAAAGTAATTCATGTTGGAAGGTGGGCTGCACCACATATTCTTTGATGAATTAATCATCTCTGGGGTGGTCATACCACAGTGGAGAAAATGGAACATAGAATCAATTGGATTCTTACAAATGGGACTCAGATCTATTAGGGGACTATTAGGTGACTAAGGAAATTATTCTTTTGAGCTGGAATGCAGGTTCGCAATTTCCTAAACATAGTAAGGCCTTATTATGTGTAATGCAATTATTAGAAAATGGAAATCAAAATATAAATTAAATGTATTTGAAAAACTGAATATTGTAAAAGAGATAAAAGAACTGAAAGAGGGAGCTTTACAAAAGGTAAGGAGCAAATTATATAGAAATAAACTGAATTTGTGGGAACAATACATGTAGAATAATGTTCAGGAGGAGAAGTGAGATTTAAGGGAAGGCAAGTATTAAGTCATTTATACAATGTTGGACTGCAAGACAGTTGTTATAAAGAAAGAAAATGTAATGTATAATATATGTAAATAGAAAAAAATGCTGCTGTATAGTTTTTCCTTTCTACTTAACCCCCCGCTCCCATTCCACGCTGCACTGACTCATCCAACTACCGCTACTATTACTTCATCCCACCCAAAACAATCCCTCCCCTACCAAAAAACAATTTTCTCTATAATATCTATTGTACTATACTCTCCAGTCTCAATTATACTATTACCCTCTCCATGCATAATATTTTCCTAACCTACTAATGGCTAGTAGCTATATATTTTGAAATATTAAACATACAATTGAGTTTATAACAAAAATATTCTGTATTGAATTATGTCTTTACATTTTTGTAACATTGTGACAAGCCAATTGCAAATATCATGGAGCTTATCTGTAAATGTTTAATTAGCTGTATGAACTATGTCCTTTTGTAACATGTGAAATGTAACTTGCAATTATTGTGGAATTTTTCTCCCCGGGCCTCCACTGAAAACAGGCTCTTCTTAGCCTAGTGGACTTCTCTGGTCATCAAACTTAAATAAAATAAAAAAAAATAATAATGTATGCGTGCTTATGTCTTAAGTGATATTTTAATAAAGATGTTTAAAAAAACACGCACGGGAAGTATATTCCAGAGTTTTAGGAGATATTTGGTCATAAACCTGTCTCGCCATCATGTTTAATATATTGCTGAAAATGTATATCCCAAAATCTAGTATTGGTGGAGATATTGTCTTGTAGGAAAATACGGTCCAGACGATCATGTCTCTAATGGAGCAGTAAATGAGAGCAATCTCTCCTCAAACGTGTGCAAGACACTGAATAAAGGGATACAGCTTCCAGGCTCTCTTTTTAGCTCAGGGACTTTAAGCATGTGATCTTTTTGTTAGGAACATTTGGGATCTTTCTAATAGTTTGATAATATTGATTGAGAGACATATCCAAGGGGGCAGTGGCCTTCTCAGTGCTAAGAATAATGGAGTGTTTATCTTTTTAGACTTTAATAACATTCATTTGGCAATTAGCCAAGCTAAATAAAAGGCTTTCTTGACAACTGGAGCTAGCAATCCAAGTACCTAGGTCCCTAACTACATTTTTGTCTAGAGGCATTTTGTCCTAGACAGTATTATGAAAGAAAGGATTGTCTACCAAATGTATGGATGTTATACTTTTAGAGCTGGAATTAAGCCCATTTAAAGCACATCAACAGTCTTCTGGGGCAAGTTCATTCTGGAGGGTTTGGGTGTCATCAGCTAGAAGTCTTGGCTCTCTTCTTGAAGATCTGTGAAGTAAATACCACAAAGGACAGGTCCCAGGCGTGAGCTCTCTTTGGGGGAGTGGTGCATTCATCCTGTTGATTGCGTATATATTACGTGGAGTGTGGCATTTTCTGTACAATAGCTCAGTGTGAATACAGAGCTTAAGAAAGCATTTTGATGTTACCAAGATGAAACAGAAAATAACTAACAAAAAGAAATACATTTCACTGCATTGCATTTGTGTGTCAGACTAGAGACTTCTTACCCATATTTGATAGTGTGCTAAAGCAGATGTGGTTTACACACCTAAAGGTTCATCTGTTCACTCTCTGTACAGTTCAGGCAAGTTGCTAGTCTGCTCAACTGCATTTATGATTTAAGAAAACTCTCTTTACTAGTTCTTCAACCAGTTTCCTGAATTAGTACTTCATGACCTTTCAGTAAAAGGGTTAAGACTTCCATCAAACCACACTGCATGCAACTACTAAAAATGATGGTGCCAAAAACTATCTGTATATAGGGCATGGCTTTAAATTCAATAGTGTCACCATTCCACCATCACTAAAATAGATATAAGACACCTTTGGGTTGGAATTAACCATGAAGCTGTCAGTTACTTTTTACCATAATACAGAAACACACTGCATGCAGAACACAAAATTCAGTACCTTTTTAGTCAGTTCATTTCCAAAATGGTCAGCAATGGAAGGTGAAATATAAATGAGGCACACAGAAATTTCACCAACTTAAGACCATGTTACAAATCATCTACTTGTTGAAGTTGATATTATGGTTTGTTAACAAGGCAGGTGGATGGATTTGTAAATTATGTACTCACCATAACTTGGCATCTGTGTTGTCTGTTTTCATTCTTCCTCACCAATGGGTTCGGATCTGATCCTTGGATCCAACTCAGCCACATATACTAGACTTCGGATCCAGCTCTTGAGCTCCTCCCTCTACCCATAATAATCTCCAACACCTGAGATCGAGTTTGCTGCCTAATCTCCCATTATAACAGAAAGACATAGAAAGACGAAAGTTGGGGCTCAAACCTGGAACTGAATAGTTCCAATACAGTCTAATAGGTACTAACAGGAGTGACAAGGACAGGGGATGGATGGGTGGGAAGGTGAGGAAGAATGAAAATGGACAACACATATGTCAAATTATGGTGAGTACATAACTTACAAGTCTGATGTTGTCCTTTTCATTCTTCCTCACCAATGGGACAGAGCCCCCAGTTACGTAGCCCTCGGGAGGCCCTAATGGAAGGACATGCCGGAGCACTGTCAAACCCAAAGAAACTTTGCTTCTGGAGATGATGCCTAATTTGTAATGTGTAACAAAAGTATGAGTCTTTGACCAGGTAGCTGCAGCACAAATGTCAGCAATGGAAGCCCTTGACCAAAAAGCAGAAGTAGTAGCCATAGACCGAGTGGAATAAGCTCAAGGGGTCTGTGGTAAATTTAGAAGTTATGTACCTACCATAACGTTCCATGTTAGTTGACTTCTCTTGCCTTCTTTCTTGCTGGATGGGTTCGGAGTCAATCCTCGGCTCCGATTCGGCACTTGCTTAGCTTGAGAACTCCTTTTACCAGCTCGAGGCAACCCTATATCCCATGATGCAAGGCGGGACTACCTCAGATCTCGTTTGGTAGCTAACCTACCCTGCTAAGGACTAACCTAATATATTTAGGAAACCCAAGTTCATAATAAAAGAGTCCTCTAATGAAGGCTCAGGAGGAAACAACCTGATAGGAACTCTTCAAGATCTGTCCAGGCCAGGGGGAAGGAGGGAGGGACGCAAGAAAGAAGGTGAGAGAAGACAACTAACATGGAACGTTATGGTAGGTACATAACTTCTAAATGTTAAGTTGTCAATCTCGCCTTCATTCTTGCTGGATGGGACCGTCCTAGCACCTGTATCCCGGGTGGCTCAATGGAACAGACTCTTGAGAACTGTGGAACCAAAACTGGCCCTGTCTCTGGAGGCCAAATCTAACTTGTAATGAGAGACAAAGGTATGAGGAGTGGCTCAAGTAGCTGCTGCACAAATGGTATAAATGGGTAGTCTATCCTGAAAGGCTGCAGAAGTGGATAGACTCCTGGTTGAGTGTGCTTTCAGTTTAGAAGGTAGTTGCTTGCCTCTGAGTGAGTACACATAAGAAATGGTGGAAGACAACCATCTGGATAAGGTCACTTTAGACACTGGGAGACCTTTCCTGTTTTCTGCATATAATATAATATATAAATAATTGGTCCGATTTCCTGAATTGTTTCGTTCTATGCAAATAGTACCTGAGCTGACGATGGACATCCAAAAAATGAAGCTTTTGTTCAGCTCTGTCAGAATAGTTTGGGAAAAAAACTGGTAGATCTATGGATTGATTAATATTGGTTTGAGACACAACTTTGGGGAGAAAGGACGGGTTCGTTCTTAAGGATACCCTGTCCTTGTGAAAAAACAAGTAAGGGGAACGGATGCAGAGAGCTTGAATCTCGGAAACCCTTCTTGCTGAAGTGACAGCCAGTAAAAATATAGTTTTCCAGGTCAATAATTTCAATGAACATGAAGCAGACGGTTCAAAGGGAGGTAACATCAAGGATGCCAACATTAAATTTAGATCCCATTGTGGAGGAGGATGTTTTATCGGCGGCTTTAGGAGAAAAACTCCTCTCAGAAAGGCCTTGCATAGTCTATGAGACATAATGTTATGATCTTGCAAGCCAACATGATACTTGGAAATAGCAGCCAGTTGAACTTTTACTGTAGATGAAGAAGATCCTGACTGAAAAACCTCAGCCAGGAAATCTAAAACAGAATGCACAGGAGCAGTAAAGGGATCAATATTCCTGGAATTTGCCCAAATGGAAAAACGTCGCCACTTGCTAGCATAAACGGTTCTGGTGGACGACTTTAAAGAAGCCACTAAGATGTCTCTGACCGAATCAGAGATCATAGGAAGCCTGGCTAGGGAAGGAAGTGGAGCAACCAAGCAGTGAGGTTGAGAGAATGAATGGCCCGGTGCTGTTGACCCGACTGGTGGATCAAGAGATCCGGAACTGGGTCCAGATGCCAGGGCTGCACCAGGAGGTGACGATGCAGAGACGGAAACCAAATTTGTCGAGGCCAGTAAGGGGCAATGAGAATCAACTTGGCCCTCAAAACGGTGGCTTTCTGAATGACTTGTGGAATCAAGGGAAAGGGAGGAAAAGCGTACAGAAGTCCCCGGGGGCCAATCCTGGGTTAGAGAGTCTCTCAGGGGTTGGCCTGGTAGGGGAAAGAGGGTGAAAAAATCAGGGCACTTGTTGTTTTGGGGTGTAGCAAAAAGATCGCAACAAGGTGTGCCCCACTTCAGAAAAATCTGGTCCACTACAGATTGATTGAGAGACCACTCGTGAGGCATGAGAATGGATCTGCTCAGCATGTCCGCCAAGAGGTTGTACCTGCCGGGGATGTGCGTTGCTATCAGAAACCGATGAGAGGAGATTGCCCATTTCCAAAGTCTGAGAGCTTCTCGACACAACGGATAGGACCTGGTCCCGCCCTGCTTGTTGATGTACCAGACCACGGACATGTTGTCCGTTTGTACTGCAATAGTCCCTACGGGAAGAAAGTCGTTGAGGGCTTGCAACGTTAAAAGCACCGCTCTCATCTCCAGGACATTTATGTGCAGATGGTATTCTATGGGTTGCCACATCCCGTGGACCATCCTGCCCTGATAATGCCCCCCCCACCCGATCAGAGAGGCATCCATAGTAACTGTGGCAACCGGAGGAGGGGGAACAAAAGGTCGGCCCTGATGAAGAAGAGGGGAGGATATCCACCAGTTCAGATGAGTCCTGCACGATTGTGTGACTAAGATTTCGTGCCTCATCGGAAGACTGTGGAACGACCACTGAGTGAATAACATCCACTGCAGAAGACGCATGTGGAAGCGAGCCAGTGGTAGAAGAACAATGGCCGCAGCCATAAGACCTAGAACCTTTAGTATCAGTCTGGCTTTGACTTTGCTGCTCTGCAATAAAATCCGAACGTATTTTTGGATGTCCAGAATTCTTTGATCTGTTTGTCTGGCTAACATTTTGATGGTGTTTAATTCTGCGCCTATAAAGGTGATAGATTGGCAAGGCCGCAGAGAAGATTTTTCGAAATTCACTGAAATTCCCAAACTCCTGCATAGCTGCAGAGTGTAGTCTCTGGTCTGAAGAAGCTGACACCTGGAGGTGTCGGAGAGGAGCCAGTCGTCTAAATAAGGAAACACCTGGAATCCTTGACGTCTCAGATGAGCTGTGACCACTGCCATGCATTTGGTAAACACTCTGGGGGCTGAAGTGAGGCCAAAGGGCAGGGCTCTGAATTGGTAATGACTGGTCCCTAGCCGAAAGCGGAGAAACCTTCTGGAGCGCCTGTGAATCTTTATGTGATAGTACGCGTCCTGAAGGTCTATAGAGCACATCCAGTTGTCCTTGCCCAGAAAGGGCAGAATGGACTGAAGCGTGACCATCCGGAATCTTGCCTTCTTGACAAATCTGTTTAGACTGCTCAGGTCTAATATTGGTCTCCAATCTCCCGTCCTTTTGGGGACCAAAAAGAATCTCGAGTAGACGCCGGATCCTACTTGGTCTGCCGGAACAGTCTGGACGGCTCTTTTTTCTAGGAGCTTTGAAACCTCCTGTTTTGCCAAATCCCTTTGACCGGGTGAGATGTCTGGAAGGGATTGTTGAGGTACGGGATACCTCTCGAAGGGGATTTTGTAACCCTCGGATATGATCGACTGTACCCACATATCTTGTGAAAGGGAATGCCAGGCTACTGGGTACAGCGAAATCCTTCCCCCGACTGCCTCCAAAGGTGGACAGTCGGGCAACACCTCAGGGGTGCTGAAAGGGATTCTCAGGAAGAGACTCCCTGTTGCCCTGGTTCTGAGGACCCCCCCTGCCTCTAGGGCGGCGTCTATTATTGTTACCCCCTCTGCCTCTGGGGGTAAACTGACCACGTGTGTCCGGTGTAGCTCCTTGGGCTTTGCGGAACCACATCTTCCCTCCCTTCTGACCCTTGGGATATGGTCTAGAAGGGGTGGAAAAATGGACTCCAACGGCAGAAAGAGTTTTACCGTCCTGCTCACACCTGGTCAAGGTATCCTTCACCTGAGGTCCGAACAAAGCCGAACCGTCAAAGGGGGTATTGGTGAAGGACGCCTTAAAGGGGTCCGCAAAATTACAAAGCCGCATCCAGGCTTAACGTCTAAGAGCCACTTCTGTGCCTGAGGCCCTGCTCGCTCCATCGGCCGCATAGGATATGAGCCGCATGGAGGAGTTGGATAAGGAATTCAGGATTGCTAGCTGTGAGGCAATCTTTTCTTGAGCCCCAGCAGCAGAAGGATCCTGGACCACTTCACCTAGTTCCTTGAGAATATCTCTTTGAAGCCTGGTGAAGTGACAAAGGTAGTTCAGCGAACGCATAGCAAAGGTCGCTGAAGAAAACATCCGCTTTCCATACCTGTCCATGGTCCTAGAATCCTTGTTAGGAGGATGGACAGGTACTGAAGGATCCGCAAGTTCCTTCTTAGTGGCCGCCGCCACCACCATAGCACCCACAGAGACGCCCTTGGAAAGAAACTGTTTGTCCGTAGGGGCCGTAATAAACTTGGATGGTCTCCTGGGGACAGGTTCCACAGAATCTGGAGCTGCCCACGCCTTCCGAGCCACTACCTGCATAAGTGGGTCGAAAGGCGGAGACACCCAGGAGGTGGAGGGTCGGAATCCAAAAGCCACCAGGTATACCGACTCATCCTCGGAGGGGTCAATGGAGGGCCAATTCCCCCTCTGTTTGAGGAGCTCAAGGATGTCTGAAAAGGAGACATCCTCAGAGGGGATTGTGGGGAACCCTCCGACTCATCTAAGTCGGTATCAGATGTAGTAGACTCAGGGGAGTCTGTGTGTTTCCTCTTACACGTCCTCTTCCGAGGGGGTTCCCCTGCAGGATCAGGAGAAACCTCGGAAGAGGAAGATATTCCCAATGGGGAAACCTGGGGCGATGGATCCCTGGGCCTGAGAGCAAGAGGCTGGCAAGAGGCGTCTACAGGCACCGAAGAGGGAGGAGCTAGAGGGATGGACCGTTGACCTGGCTCAGGAGCCAGGACACTCCTCATCACCTCAAAGGCTCCCCTCCCCGGGAGACCGGAATATTCCCGTTCCGAGGAAATAGGAATTCCCGGCTCCACTGAGAGGGAAGGCTCCGAGGCCGATGTCGGTGCCGAGCTTACCAAAGCCGAAGCCCCGAGAGGAGAGCAGGGTCGGACAAGGGTCCGATGCCACTAGCCCCTCGGAGCCGACTAGGAAACTCGGCGACCGGATCCCTCCAAGGAAGGTCTCAAGGAGGAGATCGGAGCCGACGAGGGAGCAGAAAAAGGATGTATGGGTTGCGGCGCCGACACAGTCGCTGTCCCGAAGCTCCGGCTCCGAACTCTGGTGGGGAGTCGGAGGAGGAAGTTCAAAGGGTGAAGCAATAGCCGAAGTCTGCTGAGACGGGCTATGGAGCATTTGGGCCAGTGCCTGCGACTTTAACAGCCTGCTTACCACCCTCTCTAAATCATGGTCAGACAGCCTGGAAGATCTCGAAGATCGGCTCCGATGACTCCGCTCCGACAAAAGAGGAGACCCCGGAGCCGAGTGGATAGATTCCAAAGACGGGGACCGAGATCTCTTCTTGGAGGAAGTCATCAGAGCCGACGTCCTATGGGTTCCAGATGGAGCCAAAGGCTTCTCGGCT
Organism: Protopterus annectens; assembly: GCF_019279795.1. Lineage (NCBI taxonomy): Eukaryota > Metazoa > Chordata > Ceratodontiformes > Protopteridae > Protopterus > Protopterus annectens. The sequence continues at coordinate 1,633,803,802 of NC_056741.1, read as the reverse complement.
CCGATACTGGATACTGTGTCGGCTCCAGCCGGAGCCGACAAGGCAACAGCAGATTGGGTGTCGGAACCGATCGGAACCGACCCTAGCTGAGAAGGAGAAAGATCGGCTCTGGCCGGAGCCGATCTCGACTCCGAAGGAGTCGGAGCCACCGGGGAAGGCTTGGAAGCTGTAGCCTGACCCTTGGATGGCTTGGAAGGCTTACTGGACCCAGGTTTAGTGGGTGAACCTTCCGGCTTTAGCAAGCCACGGAGGATTAACTTATTCCTCCTTTCCTGCAGGACTCGCTGGCTAAAAGAGTGACACAAAGCACAGGAGTCCTGCAGGTGTAAAGGCCCCAGGCAGTAAACACAAGAAGTGTGACCGTCTGTCAGAGACATTTTCTGACAGCACGAGTCACACTTCTTGAAGCCCGAGACCTTTACCTCTTTAGACATAGTCTAAGGAAAAAGAGTAATAAAATACTCACACACACACACACACACACACACACACACACACACACACACACACACACACACACACACACCAAAAACAGTCACACAAATTAATCCCCAAACACAGACACACAGGAAGGGATTAATAAGGAAGGCCTAGGCCTAACTGAAAATTTTTAAAACTTTTTATAAAGTAAAAATTTTTTACTATAAGGGGAATAGGGTGATTGTATGGACACTATACACTAAAATATAGGAAAAGGGGAAGATAAACCCTGACTAAAGCTGTTTGAAAAACTCAAACTTACCTCAGCTGGCAAAAAAGGAGACCTCTTCGCAAAGCGGCAAACGAGATCTGAGGTAGTCCCGCCTTGCATCATGGGATATAGGGTTGCCTCGAGCTGGTAAAAGGAGTTCTCAAGCTAAGCAAGTGCCGAGTCGGAGCCGAGGATCGGCTCCGAACCCATCCAGCAAGAATGAAGGCGAGATTGACAACTTAACATTTAGTCCTTTTCTGAGAATAAAACAATGAAATGCAGTGATCCATTTGGCTAGTAGAATTTTGGATACTGCCTGACCCAAGCAATTGGGGAAAAGGAAACAAAAAGCTGATTAGACTTCCTAAACTGCTTTGTTCTGTGAAAATTAAACAACATAATTGACTGTGCACATCAAGCAGATGAAGCATGTATTCTCCCTTATTTGTAAATTTTGGAAAGAAGACTGGTAATTGTATGGACTGGTTAATGTTACTTTCAGTCACCACTTTAGTAAGAAAGGAAGGGTTTGTCCTCAGAGACATCCTGTCTTTATGGAAAATAATGTAAGGAGGCTTAGCTGAAAGGGCCTGGTGCTCAAAAATTATTTTTGCTGAAGTAGAGATCATTTTCCAAGAAAAATACTTCAGATTGCATTTGTCTGCTAGTTCAAAGGGTTGCTGAGTTAATCCCTGAAGGCCTACAGTATGGTCCCAAGGAGGAGAGGGGTCCTTTATTGGGGGTCTGTGGAGAAAAATCCCCTTCAGACAGCCTGAACTGTCTATTACTGGAAGTGGAGAAACAATGAGGTTAGCTTGAGGGCGTGGAGACTGGAGTGCTGAATTCTTGATGGGTGAGAAAAGAGATCCTGAGTGGGTTCCAGTATCCATGGAGAACATCGCAAGTGAGAATATAGGAGGGGAACCATACCGACCAAGGCCAGAAAGGGGCAATGAGGATGACTGAGTTCTTCAGCATGCCTGATTTCTGTAAGAACTTTGGAATCAGAGAAAGAGGAGGGTAGGCATATGAGACCTGGGAACCAATCATAAATCAGAGTATCTCTCGGTGAGTCTCCTGGAGGGGGGATCAGATTTAAGTACTTGCAGCACTTGTTGTTGAGGGGTGAAGCAAATAGGGTGCAGCAAGGTTGGCCCCAGTGGCTGAAGATCATATTTGCTACCAACTGATTGAGACACCACTTGTGAGGCATCAGAATGGATCTGCTCAGCCTGTTTGCTAGTGCATAGGTTTTCACTGGGATGTGTGTAGCAATAAGAAAGTGGTCTGAAGTGATTGTTCATTCCAAACGCTCATGACCTGTTGATGTACAAGACTACTGATAACACGGTTTGAACTGCAATAGTCCCCAGAGGGAAAATGTCTTGAAATGCTTGCAGTGCTAGAAGGACTACGCTCATCTCTATTCAACTTAGTCTCCAGACGGATCACATGTCTTGGACCATCTTTCCAGAGAAATACCCCACCCCCACCCCAGTTGGGAAACATCTGTGGTCACTGTAGTAACTGGGGACGGAAGGATGAACGGTCTGCCCAGAAATAGGTCATCGGACTGAATCCATTACAAAATATGACATTTGCAGACTGGAGTGAGTCTTGTGGGAAACAATAAGGGCTGATAAAGCATGGACCACTGAATCACAAAGATCCACTGAAGAATTTGCATACTACAGGGACTAGAAGTATGGCAGCTGATGCCGATCCCAGAGCTTGTAGTACTAATCCTGGCAGAGGCACCTGAGTTGTAGTATTCAAAAGATCCCAATGAACTCCAGGGTCTGTACCAGGACTAGGTTTGACTTAGCATGGTTTATTGAGATGTCTAAAGTACTGGAAACCTGGAGCAAGTAGTCCCTGGCTTGTAAAAGCTGATGCTTGGCTGGGGCAGTGAGGAGCCTGTCATCGAGATATGGAAACACCTAGAATCCCTTGAATCTTAACTGAGCTGCCACGACTGCCTTGTATTTGGTAAACACCCTCAGGGCTATGGTGATTTCAAATGGCAGTGCTCTGAATTGGTAATGACTGGCTCCCAGCCAAAGTGCACATGTCTCCTGGATTGCCTGTCTATTTTTATGTGATAGTACGCATTATGAAGATCTATAGAGCACATCTAATTGTCCTTGTGCAAAGAGGCAGGATGGACTGAACCATGACCATGCTGAACTTCGTCTTCTTTATATATTGGTTCAACTTGCTTAGATCTAAAATAGACCTTAGGTCCCATTTTCCTTGGCACTAAAAAGAAGCATGAGTAAGTTCCAAATACTATCTAGTCAAGTGGGACCTCTTGGATGACTCTTTGCTGTAGGGGGTAGAACTTCAGGGAGTTCCCTCTTTCGAGTAGGAGGAGGAAGGTAAAATGGTACATTGTAACCTCTGGATAGGAGGAATCCTTTGTGATATCTATCCGGGCATCTAGGCACAAAGAGAAGTGACCCCTGACTACCTCCAGAGTTGGTCAGTTGGGCAGAGCTTTAGGAGCACTGATAGGGCCTATCGGAAAAGGAATCTTTAAAGCCCTGGTTTTACAGGCCCCCTCTGCCTCTAGGGCGATGTCTACCATTAAAATTTCCACCAGTGCCTCTGGAGGAATTATCCTCACGTGAATCCTGGAATGGTCGCTGAAATTTTCAGAACCACATCTTCTTACCACCTCATTGGTTTCTAGAGAAGGTCCAATGAGAGGTAGAAAACTTGAATCCTACTGCAGACAGAGTCTTTCCTTCTTGTTTGCTGTGGGTAAGTATGTCAACAAATGGGACATTAACAATGGATGTCTTGAAGGGCTTCGTAAAATTGCATAACTGCATCCAGGCATGTCTCCTTATGGCTATACCTGAACCAGCTGCTCATGAGGTGCCTTCCACTGAATGGGAGATCAGCCTCATCGATGCATTTGAAATGAACAGGAGAGTAGCCAGCTGACAGGAAGTCTTCTTGAAATCCTTGGCAGACATGGCCTCCAAAAGAGTATTTGATAACTCAATCTCTCTCTGTAGCTGATGAAATGTGCCAAATAATTTAGAGACCTCAGTATGAAAGTAGCTGAGGCTAACACTCGCTTTCCAAATATGTCCATTGCTCTGGACTCCCTGTTTGGTGGATGGACAGAAGAGATCTGCTCAGCTAGCTCCTTCTTGGTGGCTGCTGCCACCACCATAGCATCAAGTGGGACTCCCTTTACCCAGTGGAGTCTATCAGCAGGAGGGGCTAGAAATTTTGTCAGGGTACTTGGGAACAGGTTCAACAGTGTCCAGTTTGTTCCAAGCCCTGTGGGAAACCAAGTCAATCAGTTCATCCACAGAGGGGTCACCCACAACATAGATGGTCCACAAATGAAAGCCTCCAGAAACACTGATCCTTCAGAATAAGGAGATTGGGTAAGACCAGCCACCCTTCTGTTTGAAGATCTCGAGGATATCTCCAAAGGAGATGTCATCAGGTGGTGATCTGGGGAATCCCTCTCCCTCATCAAAATCAGTGTTTTCTGTGAGAAACTTCATAGGCGAGTCTATGTGTCTCCTCTTACAATTCCTCTTCCGAGGAACCTCCTCCAATGGATATTCGGGAGAGGTATCAGAAGAGGGGAGAAATTCCTCTAGATGAAATGTCTGGAGACTGGCTGTCCTTGTGGGATAGGTCTGATGGGCTCAGAGCTTAGAATCAAAGATGGGAAATGAGTAGGACCTTAAATAAGAGAAGACAGTTCCCTGTGAAGAGAGAAAGCCCTTTCTACCACCGTAAAGGCTGAAGGACCAGGGGAAATCTCTCCCCCTCTCCTTGCAGCCTAAGACTCAGAGGAAGGTAAGTCGGGGCTGACCCTGATCCAAGCCTCAATGGCTGAATCGGATCCAAGGTGCCCAGGGCCGAGACTCTGAGAGGATGGGATGGATCCTACAAAATCAGAGCCAAAGCCAACCCCTCGGACATGGCACCAACCTTTTGGGTCCAAGACCTGTTCTGATCCAAGGGTATTGGAGCAGAACCAGTCAGGGACACCGTCGGACTTGAGGAAGGTACTTTTCTTGGATCTGACTCCGAACCTGTCGGAGATCTCGGATCCTGGGACTCCAAAACCACTGGTTGGATTGGAGAAGGAGAGGAAATGGACTTAGGTCCACTCACTGATCCAGGAGGGGGTGGAGCTGGCAGGACCCCCATCTGGATCTGAGCCCCAAGAAATTTTCACATCATCCTATCCACATCCACCTCTGACAAACTCCTCGAAGACCTGGAAAATGGTGCAGATAAGAGTCTAGAGTGTTTCTTCAGAATCTGAAAAAGTTGAGTGGGCAGAGAAAGAAAAACAGGTTTCAGTGCGTACTCTGGAGTATGACCTCTATGAGTAGTACTGGTTCTCAGATTCAAGGACTTAGGATCTGAAAATGAAGTAGATGACAAGGGGGAACTGACAATAGGAGCTGAACCTTCTGGATCCATTGAAGGCTTTGGATCCAAGGTGGTTGGATCCAAAATTTTTTTAATCTTTTCCAGGGGCTCCAAAGAAGCCCTTGGGGACTTCTGAAGAGGTCTCTTCCTGACATTCAAAGAAACTGATTAGGGTGTTTTTGACACAATTTGAGCCCCAGAAATAGCAGGAAGCAATCCGTTTAAAATCAGTTTATTGCACCTGTCCTATAATGCCCTGGGATTAAAGGTAGGACAAGCTGTGTCAAGATGATCTGGTCCTAGGCAATATACACACCTTGTGGGCATCTGAGTTTGGGATCTTATGCCCACAAGAAGTGCACTTTTTGAAGCCAACTGGTTTCTCCAACATGGTCATCGAGAAAAGTATAGCATAACCAATAAAGAAAGTTCTCAACAAATGAAATATTAATTTTTTTTAAACAATAGCCTAAGAAAGGAAAAGGGAAAGAAATACCAGCTATGGTATATTGCAGAATACCTAAAAAGCTAAGAAAAGGGGATGTACCAACAATGGTACCCAGACTACTCAAACTGAATAGAAGTCAAGAATAAAGACAGAAGAAATCCTAACACTAGCAAAAGTGAAAAACTTTAGTGGGAAGAAAAGGGCAGAAAAAGGTACAAGTTTTAAGAAAAAAAAATGAAGGTTTATGAATAAACTGTAATTACTATAAGAAAAAAATTGCTTACTATACTCGAGAGCAGAACCTACATCTAACCATGATAGCGGCACATGAGATCTGAGGTGTGGGGGTTGGAATAGAGCATTATGGGTAGAGGGAAAAGCTTGAAAGCGTGATCCAAAGGCTATTGTATGTGGCTGAGTCGGATCCAAGGATCGGATCCGAACCACTTGTGAAGAAGAATGAAAAGGGTAACATCAGATTAAGGAAATGTCTCTGTCATAACCCAGGTCAAAGGCACAAAAGACAACAAATATTGTTTGTAAATTATATTAAATCAGACAGCTGTAACTTACTATGGTAACAGATGAACAGATTTGACTAATTCTGCTATATTCAGTAAGCTATTACAAGACAACATACAAAATGCATTCAAACTATACTGCGTATGTGTGCCTTACAAACTATTTGAACCATACTCATTGATTTTCTTTGAAACACTGGCATTTATAAACAGATATTGTGCGTTCCCCAACTCTGTGTTTTGAAACAGACAGTAACTTTCATTTTTGCTGTTTTGGACAATATATTCTATGTAGCTGGAGTAACTTTCCTGAATGCTTTCTTCCCAGTAACTGGGGAAAAACATAATCCATTTTAACTTTAGTGCTCTCCGATGCTGAGTTCCTAGTGCATACTGATAAGAAATTAATTTGAGCATATGAGGAACAGTCTGAAGATAAATAAGGCAAGAATTAAAGCACGGAAAAGAAATTGGCTTCACTGAGAATCACGTCCCTCAGAAAAAATATGGTATATTTATCACAAACAGGAGGCTGGTTTAACTGAACTCCACACAAACATCAAATACAAAATCTACTGAATGTCAAGAGCAAAACAAATCCATGACCAATGTGGCCATGCTTATCAGAATTTCAAACAAATTAAGCTACAATGCATTTAAAAGCTTGTTTAAATGTTTGTCTGGAGGCAAAAGAAGGAGAAACTATGAACATGAACAGAAAATTGAGAAAACAACAGGAGAATAGGGATTTAAAAGGGGTTTGCTGTGATTGCATTGTCATACTTCACTTGCTGAAATCTACAATGATGCTTTTTCTATTCCCAAGAGAAAGGCACAGCTGCCAAGCATTTGGCAGTAGAGTCTCTGCAGACGGGGCTGCAGTCACATGTCCTCATCTGCAAGGAGAGAAGAATCCCTGCTGAGAAATGTGTCAGCAACTTAACTAGGTCTGTACACAAAGCTGGCAGGCCTGAAGAACATAAATGTGGCAAAACAGTAAAATTAACCCTGTCTGTTCCTAGTTCAAATGTAGAAAAATATGAAAAAAAAAGAAAAATGTTTGTAAGTCACCCACTTTTTAACTATAGACTTACTTATTTTGCATTCATACACTGCTTTTTTAGGCAATGGTATCCTACTGTAACAGCTGTCTCCAACACAGCTATACTATAAACTTCATGGTAAACTAAAGCCTAATATCAAACAGAATTTACAAAGTTCCATTCACTTTCATATATGGAACCACAGTGACTCCTATAAAGTACGTTTATTCATAAATCCATCTCTGGCATCACATTAATACTCTTTTTACACATGGCCATTCAGTGAACGAGAACATATCAATGAGAAGTGAAAGAGTCATCCTAACAGGAAGGACAGGGAAGACAGGAATATAGAGGTCAAATACTACCCGAATTTATGGAAGTGCTTTTTCTCAGAGAGGATATGAACCCATGGAATGAGCTACTAGAATGGATAGCACTGCGTGAATTCAGACAGATTCAAAGACAGCATCAGAGAGACAGCGAGAGTGAGGTGGAGAAAGGGTGAAGGGGAATTTAGGACTATGCTACAGAATCTCTCATTTATTTTTCCCTTCAGCCCACTTTTCCCAAGCTAAAAATGTCCTTCTCCCTAAATTGGAATACAGTCTTCCTCTGATTACCTTTTTTCTTAGCAAAAAATTCTCAAGGACTTCAGATCACAGAAAACAAAATTTGCATATTTGCCCTCCCTGCTGACAGCAGATTTCTCCATTGTAACTTATGTTGTCTACAATGGTTTACACTCACCAAAAGGTCAACTTTAATGTTAAGTGCTCTTATTCACAAAGTACTAAACAGTTGGTACTGAATACTTCTGAAATGTTAACTAACATCCAAAAGCAGGTTTACGCCCTAAGAAGTACCCAGGAGAAAGCTATCACATTAAGCAGATCTCCATGTAAAACAGCTCCTGGAGAGCATGCTTTCTTCCGACTAGGCTCAGCATTATGGAACAGACTCCCACCTGAATTAGGGGGTCTGAAATCTCTCTGCTGATATCAGAAAGGTCTTCTCTGAACACTTGCACTAGGAAACTATTGCTTTAGGGACAATGGCTAACCTCAGCATTTGCTATCAAACAGCACACTGTCTCCAGGAAGACAGTCACTGTTAAATGTTGACAGCATGGTACCTCTAGCATGACATTCCTTCTGTTCTTTTTTTTAACAAGAAATATCTTTATTAAATTATCATGTATGTCACAGGCAATCTTACATTTATATAAATCAAAATAAACCGAAGTGACACAACCTCAGTTGCAAAAATTATACATTACAAACCATGCCAACACAACTGTAGCTGCCAACATTACACATCACTTTTAACATATCCAGTCACTGTCAACCAAACATTACATAGCTCATTTAAATCCGGCCTCTTTTAAACCTCATTCCTTCTCTGCATGTATTGATCCCACATTTCCCATTCTTTTCTATGTAATTAGTTCCTATCCTTTTCTAAAGATTCCAGTCCCAGTTGTTTATCTCTGTTACTATCTTTGCTACTTCTAGTAAAGTTGGTTTAGATTTTGATTTCCATTTTCTAGTAATTGCTTTTTAGGCAGACATCATAATTAGACTCAGCAAAGCCTTACTATGTCTAGGCAATTCTGATTCTGTATCATAGCTCAAAAAAAAAAAAAATTCCCTAGTTACTCCAATTTGCTCACCCAGCATCTCTGACAGAACAATCTGCAGCAAATCTTTAAAGTCTGCCAACTCATTACACTCCCAGAAAATAAGTTCACCGTTACCTCTTTCTTTCCATCATACCTCCAACATTTGCTGTCTACCTGACGAAAAATTCCTTGGAGTGTACTTGGGGTATAAAAATACTTATGTAAACACTTCCAAGCAAAGATACTAAACCATCTAGATTTTGTTGCATATTTGGAAGACATACATGTATCCTCCCATTGTTACTTTGTGAACTGATTATCCAGTCTCTCTTCCCAATCCTTCCTAACCTTCTCTGATTGATTCTTATAGTTATCATGCAATATATTATATGCTCTGCAAATCATTTCTTTCTTAACAACAACTTCTGTTCTAGATTCTACTCAAAAACTATACCAGTGCTGATCTATCATTTAGGGCCCCCCCCTATTTCTTTCTCTTTGTCTATACTCTATCAATCCTTGACAGGGAAGGCAATCTCTAATCTGCAGTCCAAATATGTTCTGGGCATCTTCCCATTCCATTACCTTTCCCTCTCTAGTCATTTACTCCCTATACCTTGGTTCCTTTACCAGTTTTCTCAAATACATTCCAGTCCCCTCTTGCCTATTGTCTGTATCCCTAATTGCAGTCATCCCTATCAGCAGAATCTCCTTTTGTATTTCCTAGAATACTTTCTGCTACTTTATATAATATTCTGCATGATTACTGTTATTCTCTTTAAAGGTCTGTATCCAAAATCCCAGTCTCTCCTTGTTTCTTGAGCTTCCCCATTTCATTATCATCTCTTTCCACTTTGAATTATAGTTTTCTGTTTGTGCTACATATAGGAGCCTTAACTGTGTTGCTCTGAAATACCATTTCAGCTCAGGTAATCTCAATCCGCCCTGTTCTATTGGAAGAATAAGCTTATCCCACTTGAATCTTGCCATCTTCCCTTCCCAGATAAAATCATTTGGCTCGTTATTAATTCCTAGCCACAATTTCTCCTATGGCTGATAAAAACATGTCTGACCTGTGTATAAGACTAAATGGACTAAAAGTATTTTAACTGCTTGTATCTTACTATGGATATCCATATAACAGAACTTCCATTTTTTCACTTTTTGTATTATCTTTTGTTTAGTCTCTTCCTGCATATCCTTAGCTGGTATCATTTTTAATCCATACTCCTAATGCTTCATTTTTATCATATCCGAATAAGTACAGATATTGATGAACCAATTTGTATGTGGAGCACATAATTTACCGGTATTGCATTTGTTTTAGCTTCATTCATTTTGTATCCCAAAAAGGTTTGAAACTGCCTCAATATGTCCTACAGAGCTGTAATGTCCCTTTATGGTTTTGTCAGGTATAAAATAATGTCATCGGCAAATAGAGCCAGCTTTCCTTGACTACCATACCAATTATATCCTTGAATTTCTGAGTCCCTTATTTTCTTTGCCAATAGTTCTAAATATAATGCAAATAACAAAGGGGAGAGAGGATACACCTACCTGGTTCCTCTGCTCAAGCACAGATTATCAGATAGGACCCCACCAACTTTAATTTTTTCCACCGATCCCTCATATATGCTCCTAAACAACCTTATAATTTTATCAGGGAATGCAAATGCTTCCATTGCACTACTTGTAAAATCCCAGCTTACTCTGTCAAATGCTTTCTCTGCATCAAGACCCACCAACAACAGGGATATTTTCATACATTCTGCTTCCTCTGGATCATCACTGTTCTGTTAATGTTTTCAAATGTTTGCCTCCCCTCCACAAAACCACACTGATCCTTATCTATCAATTTTGACATCACTTTTGCCATTCTTTTAGCCATTGTGGACATAAACACTTTATAATCATGATTTAGTATTGAAATGGGCCTGATATGAAGCTGGATCTGATGGATCTTTAACCTATTTAGATATTACAGCTACTACTACTTTCTTCCAGGATGCTGGCACATCTCCTCTTAAAATACTGTTAAACAAAACCTCCCAGTCCCTTCTACTTTCTGTTGCCTGAGTCATGTTAAACGTTTTTGTGCTCTAGAGTTATTATCAAAACACAGTTGCTTAACAACAATCTTTCTAAACTCATTCATATTATTGAGGTAATCCCTTATTTTCTATTATATGTTCTGCATTTGCTCCTCTTCTTGTTCTGTGAGATTCCCCCTATTTTGCAATACTTTAACATGTATCAGTCCCTCTAAATAATTCTAGTTACTTCTTATATCTCCTTTTCTTTTACTTCCACCCTATTTTTAAAATTCCACTTTTAATTTTATCCCACTCCCCAGCTATATTTTCAGAATAACTTTCTATCTTCTCTATTAGCTCCTAAATAATTTCCACTACCCTTTCCTGTCTTTTCAACAGATAGGTGGGAAAGCGCCAGTGGCTCATTTTTATTTCACTAGCCTGTGTTTTTATTTTAGTTACTATTGGTGCAAGATCTGAAATAGTTATTGGGTGCATATTAAGACCTTCAAATAAATACACATATTCCTGTGAAATGGAAATTCTCGCTAGCCTAGTCCAGTTTTTGGAATAATATGTAAATTCACTCTGAACTCTTAGTACTGAATTCACATCTTCCAAGCTAAATATTTTCATAAAGTTCTTTAAAAATCTACTCTCCTTTGTTATATTTTTCCTTATGGCCCCCTCAGGCACATCCTCACTATTGCAAATAAAATTCCAGTCCCCACCAATAAGTAATATTCCTTGCTGAAAGCTGATTATATATCCTAGAATCTTCTTAATCTCCATTATAGCAGTTTTATGTGGAATATAAATACATGTCAGTGTAATCCTCCTCCCTTTCCAGTAGCCTCTAAGTACTACAAATCAACCATCATTGTCTTTGTTATCCTCTTCTATTATTATTGGAGCTTCTCTTGCAATTAACATAAGCATTCCTTTCTTCATTTGCCCCAGCTATACTGCTGAATAACCATCTTGAAAAACCTTTCTTTATCAAATTCACATGTTCAGTTCTTTCCAAGTGTGTCTCATATAGTATAGATATTTGCACTCTATATTTTAATATAGTTCACTACTCTTTCTTTTTTGTATTTATCTGTGAGCCCATTAACATTTAAAGACATTATAGAAAGAATCATATTCTTGAGAGATTATTACTCCCACCTTTTATATATACCGCCGTTTTGTTAAATGTCTAGTTCCAACTTTTGTGTTACATGCATGCACTGTTTGGCAGGTTAATCATTTATACTCTTGTTTCTTGCCACCTCAATTTGATCCTATGTCACATCTTGCAAAACTTTCTGTTTTACTGAAAACCCTCAAACAAAAACACTCACATGCATACCCAATACCACCTAAAACCTATTACCTTAATAATAACACACAAAACTACATACATCTTCAAATATTGATGTTTTACTCTCCTAATAGGAACAAATGTTCCAAAATGACAGCTACACAGACAGTTTTGAGCTAAACTAACAGAAAGATTATCCATGCTAAGAGGCATGGTACAGGCTGTGATTCTATTAAGTGCTGTATAATTTTGCTTTATCTTTATATCTCTCTCAGCTGGGAAACACTTGAATGCTTTCAGAAAACATTTTCTCCAAGCCATTTCTCTTTATCAGATTGTCTGCTAGAGATATGAGAACCACATACAAAATTGTTTACTAGAAAAAAAGCCTCATAATATTCAACATTCTTTTTCATTTACTTGCTTTCTCTTAAAACTTGTTACTAGATTAAGCTAATGGCCTTAACCCAGTCATTCCCCTACGTAAGAATGAGAAAACGCACACTAATTTTTCTTTTTGTCAAGCTCTTTTAACCAAATCCTTTTATTTACATTGCAGTGTCTACATTTCTTAAATCTGAACAAGGAGAAAGAGAGGGAATAAAGGAGAAAAAACAGGAGCACATATTTAAATTAGTATTCCCATTGCCCTTAAAATAACTGAAAAAATGTACTTTATAACATTCAAAGAAAATCATGCACCATTTAAATAGCACTATTAAGAAAATAAAATTGATTTACTTACAGTTAACTTTCTTCCTCCTCTTCCCCTCTCCTGAGTATTTTTCTAAACATTAATAACATGAAGTAGGGCATATGCTTTAGAGTCCTCTACAAGGTTAACAAAGTCCGAAAAAGTCCAATATTTCCAGGTTTTCTTGTTCTGCCCTGTTTCACAAATATCATTATTGCTCTGTAATCCCACATTTGTCAATTTCCAAGTTACTGATTTATTTTCAAAATGTTAATGACATGAAGTAGGGCACATGCTTTAGAGTCCCCTACAAGTTTAACAAAGTCCAAGAAAGTCCAATATTTCCAGATTTTCTTGTTCTATTCCTGATCATCTCCATTTCCCAAACCCTGTCTCTGCTTCATTTCCAGTGTACTCTTGATTCTTCTAGTCAACTCCTGTGCTTTTTCTCCTCTCTCAAGCATTTTCTTTTGAAATAATGAGAAAGGTTTCACTGGCATAATCTCTATGTGGTCTTTATTACCATAAGAATGAAGCCGACTCACCTTCTGTTTCACATCTCACTTTTTGTTGGACAAACTTTTGTTTTCTTCCTTAGCATGTACTTCCATCAGAAAATGATTTTGTTCCTCCAGAGAAAAATATTTGGAACATAGGTGGGTACATCCATTTGAATGTCACACCTGCTTTTCTACATTCCTTGAATAATGGAATAATTGTATTCCTCTTCTGCCTGGTATACAATGAGTAGTCATTCTCCACAAATACTCTGCTGTCTCCCACTTTTAGTACTTTGGCCTTCTGCCACAATTTTGTCAGAATCACCTCCTTCTGCTGTTAAAATTGCATCTTTACTATTAAAGGTCTAGGTTGTTTTCTCACAATCAGGTTTGGAGCATACACACAATGTACCCTTTCAATTAGCAATTCCTGTTGTGGAATACCAGTCCAATTACTTATCTGTGCTTTTGTGAAGTTAATGCAGTCTGTTCCTTCCAGTTTCTCATATACAGCAGAAAAACTCAGGTTTTCCCTATGTGCCGTGTCCTCTAGTTCTATTATTTTTAAGCATTTCTTCTTTTGTAGTCTCATATTCAGCCACGCTTTTTTTCATTTCGACCACTGTTTAAAGTTTCTTCGATTTTTTTTCCAGCCTTTTGTTTGAGTTGATATACTCCATCAGTATTTCATTCATTTTAGTCAGGCCTGTGTGAAGTTGCTTTATACTTTATACTCAAGGTTACTGGAAGTTATGTCTGTAAGCTGCACTGCTTTTTGCTAAACAGCTACAGTACTTTTCTCAGTCAGTGTCTTGTTTTTGTCACCTTTTTGTAGCCGATTTTCCTTCAGGTCTTCTGTGTTTCTTTTTTCCCTGCATTCAGACAATTCACTTACTAGCCAGTAACTGAAATTTACTCAGAAATCCAGGTCCACTGGCTTTCTCTGCTAAGTTTCTGTTTTCATACTGGGAGAGCTAGAATTAAGCTGTTACTCAATGAGCAGCCATCTTGGAAGTCGATATTCTTTCCGTTCTTGTTATCAAAAATGTTGGCCTGCTTCATTCCCAAAATACTGAAATTTAAAACTGATTTTATGCATAAAATGTAAATATTGTAAACAGCATTGGTTTTATGGTTAACTGTTTCCTGCAATGTTTCTCTGTACAAAAGACTGTAACAATCATAATGATCTGCAACAAGCATTTGTTCAAAAACCTTTTAAATAACATTTGCTTTTTGCATTTTTTCCAATGTACTGTATTCTTCTTGAATATTCATATTGCTTGCTTTTGTTTCTGTGCTTTTGGATTGTGGCTGAACAATACCGTTGGACAAGCCACCTATCCAATTACTAAATAGTACACAAATAAATAAATAAATAAATAGGGATGCACTGTGGAAGAAGGTTAAATGCACTTAAATGGCAGAGTAAATAGTTTACTGCTTACTTCCGTTATCAAACAAATGTAATGTAATGTAACATACTCCTTTGTTCACATTATCAGATATGCCCCTCCCTATCTACTTTTCCATCCAAGTGTGGTAACCAAGCTTGCTATTTTCTGTAGAGGATCACTGGTGCACCCAGGCATGCTGACTGCGTACAGATGACTGTGTTCTTTGAGCACCACTCATAAACCATGTCAATTTACTGTTGTAGTTTCAGTCATGAGAATTAAGATAAGAAAAGGCCATGGAATGGTGCACGTTTGAATAGCTCAAAATAATTTATATTTATTAATAAGATTGTTCGTTCATTTACTTGTATGGAATGAGACTTAGAGGTTAAGTGACATCTCAATGCATTGCTGAGATGTAAATGTCCATAGCTAAGCACTGTCCATCTTGATGAATGTTTCTCAGACAATGGCCTGTCAACAGCACATGGAGTATGCAACACTACCCAGTTGCTATAGCAAAAGGAGACACGGAGGCAAAGGATGAGGCAGGGACTGACAACATAAAGACACACAGAAACACCTACATTACATCTGGTGTAAGAATTATAGTATGCAAATCTTTATTATATTGCGGGAATATGGTTAACATGAATGGTTAGTGTACGGACAAGCATGGTGTGTCACAGTTTATAATAATGGGCAACAGCCCATAGGACATCTGTGTCAGTGCAGTAATCCTTTCTGTAATGCACCACATTTTTAAATGGCATTCCCTTAACACACTGGTTCTCCAGAGCAATGCAATAGGTGAGGCCTGCCCCAAAGGAGAGAATTCCTGCAGAAATTAGGCAAGCTCTGCTCTAGCTAAAGCATACATATGAAATGCTACAGTCTGATGGGTGAACACCCGAGCAGAACTGTAAGGTGCCAGTGCCAAGCCTCCATGTGGTTGTTGGTTCGGTGTTCATCCTGTACAGCAAGTTCATGTACAATGTAAAACCAGAGTAGGATATAACGGCAGCAGTCTTTTGAACTCACCAGTCCTGCATATATATCACTTTTAGTGAGCTTCCAGATACAGATTGTCACCAAATGCTATCAGGTCAGGGGATGACTCCTGCATAGCAGTAGGTTAATGTAGAAATACAATCATGGCTCTCTCCACAGGTGGGAAAGCAAGGGAGAAGAGCATGGGTACCTACATGGAGAAAGATTAATCTATGCCATACTGTGCCACAAGATAATTGTTTCAGCTGGCACCAGTAGAAGTATACAGACGCAAACACACCTTCATTGTCTACAGAAATCCCCATCTGCCTGCCCTGATTGCTGTCTTTTTAGAATCTGTTGAGGCAGTGCAGTCCTAGGGTGTAGCCAGCAGTCCTCACAATGTCCTTCAGTGTACCTTGCATGAAGAAGCACACCAGAGGATGCACCCTGGCAGTGGCTGACATTCTATCTGTGCTATGTACTATGCACAGCTGTGTACACACCACCACATGTGTGTGGAATGTTCCATCCAATAGCAACATTGCTGAGCTTCACTGCTGTGTATCCTTTTCAGAAAGCAATATCAGGGACACAAAGGGTATTGTATGCAGTGACAAATCAATGAGGGTGATGGCAGCCTTGGCTTGATGTACTGTAGCTCTCTGATATGTACATGTAACTGACTTCAAGACAGTGGTTCAGCAGGGCAGAGGTTCTACAATGTCTATGTCGGCCTTCTACACCACCTGCTTCATGATACGGCTTGGGGCATTCGAGGACTGCATTGCCCCTCCTGCATCTTAGTGTGTACAGCTACCACTACAGGTAATATTGTGTTTGGGGCATGTTGGTGTGAGGTATGTTTGATCATTTCCTGCCCTTCAGTGTATCTTATGCTTACGGACTTGTAGCAGAAGGACTTGAACACTTTCAGCTTGAATGCCCAAGGGTTCTGAATTGTGATGTTACCTTCCATGTGGTACACATACCTTTCCACCACCATCTTGGCTTTTTTTCTTTGGCTATTGTAGTGCTGTATTTGCAGCAAAACATGTCAGGCATATACTCCTTTGTTCCCTATGATGGACTTTGGCCACTGGCATTCACTGCTAAGGAGTACTGCATTGTAATGACCCAATGTGTGCCAATTGCTAGGATAATGTACTGCAGCCACACTCTAGGGAACAAAGATGACTGCATCCTTTCTGTTTATAGGGCCTGTCAGTGGCCTTTTGTTTATGGTCCTGTGTTTACCTGAATGCACCATATCATGGGGAACTGTCTGCAGACTTTGTGATCTACAAGAAGCTGTCTCCATTCACCCAAATGGAATCCTATTTATTTACTTATTACAACATAGTGGTGCATTAATCAGTGTAACAGATGCATAAATATGTCTGTTTTTTTTTTAATTTACATGGAGAAGTTACAATAGCTAGGCAGCATTTGAATTGTGTGAATACAAAAACAGAGTTTATTCTATTACTACTTTTTTAAAATCTTTTGATAATGGGGTAGGTGGGGTGTTCCTTAGACCCATTTCTGCCATAGCCCAGGCACACTGTCAAATTACAATGAGCAACTGGTTACTTAAACATCATCTAAAATGATTTTACACAGAGTATCACAGCTGAAGCAAGGTAAAACAGAGAAGTTTAAGTAGTATATCAACAAAACAAGAAAGCATGACAACCATCACTAAAAATAATAAGATACAATTGAGCATTGTTAAACACAGTAATCTATAACAGTATTAAGAACAATTAGCTGTACAACAATACATTTTCTTGACTGTAAACATGCTGGTTTCAGGCTTGTATAGAAATAAACCCACCTAATTCAAATATTTGTCCCTCAACTTGTGGTATATGATATTTTCATACTAGTGGGTTACTATTTTAGCAGTAGCAAATATTTATCTAGAATGGTATGTATAGTTCCAGAAGAGAGTTAGGATATGGATACAAGTGTGTGCCTAATGTTTAAAGTTAAATGGATGAATTCTTAATGTGTGTTAAGACTAATGTACTTATTACATATACATGGCCCACTGACAGCATAACAGCTAAGATACAAATGATTTCTTACCTTGGGAAATATCTAAAGTGTACATATAAACACTGATTACCTCCCACTGTCTTGGAAGGTGTGAAATACAAAGATAGAAGTTTGTGTGTGTCCTCCCACATATAGCTCTGTTAACCCTGCAATTTAGTGTATATTTCAACAAATAATAGTTCATAGGTTCATATGTTTGTACTAGGCTATCGGCCCTAGGGCCTATACAAGCCTAGCCATAATAATTCCCTGTCCATTTCTTCCCACAGTATTTACTTCCCTGGACCCTTGCCTAACAGGGCAACTGACGTGATCCCCGGGGTGATTTTTCTATCTCCCATCCAGTCATCAAGGTTCCTTTTGAAGAGGGCCAAACAGGCGCTCTGCTTGACATGTATGGGCAGTCCAGAGTCTGGGGAGTCTCTGGGTCAGGAACCTATCTCTCCAGCATGTTTTGTTCATTGTGAAGACAAGGTTTAGATCCCTGGAGCGTGTGTCACTGAGGGATTGGGATTTCTAAGTGTAGCATGTCCAAACAGCTCTGGGTTTGACATGGCCTTGTATGTTAAGCAGAGATCGCCTCTGAGTATGCGATATGCGACAGAGTATAGGTGGAGTTTTTTTAGATGGTCAGCATAGGGCATCTGCTTTAGGCCTGTGATTCTTTTAGTGAGATATTTCTGTGGCCTTTCCAGTTGTTGCAGATATCTTGAGAGGTACATACCAAAAGGGGTGTTGTATTCTATAATGGGTCTAATGAGGGATGAGTACATAGGTTCATAGGTTGGTACTAGGTTATCGGCCCTAGGGCCTATACAAGCCTAGCCATAACAATTCCCTGGATATTTCTTCCCAGAATATTTACTTCCCTGGACCCCTGTCTAGCAAGGCGACTGACATGATCCCCAGGGTGAATTTCCTATCTCCCATCCAATCATCAAGGTTCCTTTTGAAGAGGGCCAAGGAAGCAGTCTGTTTGACATGTATGGACAGTCTATTCCAGAGTATGGGGAGTCTCTGGGTCAGGAACCTATCCCACCAGCATGTTTTGTTCATTGTGATGACAAGATTTAGATCCCTGGAGCGTGTGGCTCTGAGGGATTGGGATTTCTTTACGTGGAGCATATCCAACAGCTCAGGGTTTGACATGGCTTTGTATGTTAAGCAGAGATCGCTTCTGAGTGGATGATACGCCACAGAGTATAGCTGGAGTTTTTTTAGGCGGTCAGCATATGGCATCTGCTTTAGGCCTGTGATTCTTTTAGTGAGGTATTTCTGCGGCCTTTCCAGCTATTGCAGATGTCTTGTGAGGTACATACCAAACGGAGCGTTATATTCTATAATAGGTCTAGTGAGGGATGAGTACAGTGGGATAATGACCTCCTATTTCCTGGATGAAAAGCCCTTAGTGATGAGGTGTGCCACATAGAAGGATTTCCTGACTGTTGTGGTGATGTGGTTATCGAAGGTGAGACCACTGTCCACCTGTGTCACTAAGTCTCTCATCACACTTTTGGTGTTTAATGTACTGCCACCTATGTGGTAATTCATGGGTACATGGTTTTTCCCAAAGGGGATAACTATACATTTCTTGGCATTAAGCTTGAGCCCATGGCATCAGAAGCTTAGCCAATTATTGAAGTCAATCATTTTGTCCTTATACTGTGGTATCATTATGGGTGAAGGCAGGATGCTACTCAGGGCTAGGGTCATACCTGCCTGGGCTACATGATCCGAGAGCTTTTCCATGTCTCTTTTCATGTAGTCCAGGGAGGTATGTCTCAAGTCATTCACTCCAACATGGACAATGACAGTCGTATTTGTACTTGTCGTGGAGTGACTTGAGTGCATGCGTTATGTGGTGGATCCTGGCACCCATCAGGCAGCTGACTGTAATTTTCTCCTTGTTCAGCATGGTGAGTGGGACATCAGTGTGCCTGACTATTGAGTCACCTATGACTAAAGTGATGGGTACATTGTCTTGCCTTAGGGGCTGTTGTTGGGTGGCACACTGGTGTTGTGAGTTATGTGTCACTTTGGTTGTGACTGGTGTTTGTTTGCGTTTCAGCTTCGGAAGTCCTTGTTGCTTGGGCAGGTTAATGTTAAGGGCCTCCGCATATGTGGGTTTAATGTTGCTATGTGTGGGTGTTGATGGTGTGAGTTTTGAAGGGCTATGTGTTGCTTGAGGTGTAGTGCAGGTGTTAACCTTCTCCTCTTGACTGTCTAGCACAATCTTGGGTGGAAAGAGCTTTGCTTCCAGTTTGGCTATGTAAGTGCATCTCTCGCAGGTTGTAGTATTGGGTGGTAGGAGGAGAGGATTGTCTGTGTACATGAGGCAGTTGCTGCATTCCCCCAGTATGCCCAGATTCACCAGGTGGACAGGAGCAATCACCGGAAGCTGACCCTTTGACATGCCTGTTTAGGTGCTTTTTTTGTAAAGTACAAGAGCTGTCTTCCCTCACCTTTGCAAGGTACTTTGCAATTATAGGCTGTTTAGTGTTGTCGCCTCAGAGCAAGACGTTGTCCCGTTCGATTCTCAGCTAGATCGTCTTCTGTGTGGAGGCATATGTGAATGAGGCGTGCCTTCATTGAAGGTTGTGCGTCAGGGCTGGTAACCCGGTATGTAAAAATCCACTACCAATCATTAGCGGACCGGAGTTCCGCTGTGGCGACCCCTAACCGGGAAAAGCCGTAAGACACAAAAAGTGCCTATGATTAATTTCTCCTTATTGACAAGGAGAGTTGAGTGCTTGTATCATTTTCAGGCTTCCTAGTGCTTTTCAGCAGGTTCTAGAGCAAGTGCTAGTGACGGGTTCAGATTTTAGTGCTACTACTGATAAATCTGCTAGTTCTAAGGGAAAATTTGAAGAGCAGACTTTCTGGCACCTGGAATAGTTTAACCGTAGCCCCGTGGTGCAGCAAGATGCGAAAAATTTGCAAACACGCATGTTTTTAAGCCAGAAAGTTGAAAGGGATAGAAATCAGCCCAAAAAGGCTAATAAAATTACAATTTCAGAGCTGGAAACAACTCCTCTAGTGTTAGATAGGCAGTACAATGCTCACCACTCCCACTGGTAAGCAGTAGGACTTTCCTCTACCACAGCAAGGTCTGGACAGCTCTGAACACAGAAAATAAAGTCCTGAGACAAGCAAAGCCTGGGATCTGGACTATACTGGCTAGGAAAGGTGGGAAACAAGCAAACAAGATAGTTTTTTTTTTTTGTTAAAACAGGCTAAACAATGCAATAATACAGTAAATAAACACAGAAAAGGCTAACACACTTGAGTGTGTAGTCCTAAACAGTAAATGCAATTAAAACTCTACAAAATTAGCAATTTAAAACTTTTTAAATGAAGCAAGGCAAGTGCACAACTGAAAAACCATTTAAGAGGCAGTAATACAGTAGAATAAGTAGCTAGTCTACATATACAAAAAAGGCTATATATATATATATATATATATATATATATATATATATATATATATATATATATATAAATATACAGAAAAGCAGCTAAAACACACTTAAACAACTCAGATGCAGTGCAACCTAGAGCACTTGAGTTGTAGCAATATTAAGACAAATACAGTTTTAATAAATGTACTAAAATATACTCTGTATTTCTAAAATGTTTGAGAAGCACAGTTAGAACACAAGGAGATTCAGGCAATTTTTTTTTTCTTTTAAAGAAAGGGAGAAAGGAGGAACAGAAGGCCTTCTCAGTGGGACAATGACCTCCTTTTTTTGGATGAAAAACCCTTAGTGATGAGGTGTGCCACATAGAAGGATTTCCTGACTTTTGTGGCTATGTGGTTATTGAAGGTGAGACCACTGTCCACCTGTGTCACTAAGTCTCTCATCACACTTTTGGTGTTTAGTATACTGCCACCTATGTGGTAATTCATGGGTACATGTTTTTTCCCAAAGGGAATAACTATACATTTCTTGGCATTGAGCTTGAGCCCATGGCTCTGGCACCAAGCATCTCTTTCTGTAAGGCCCTTTTGTAGAATATCCACATCCTTTGGGGATTCAATAATGGCTCCCAGTTTGCAGTCATCTGCGAACTTTGTTAGCTAGAATCTTTTAGTGTTAGCCTGTACTTCAGAGAAGTAGATGCCAAACAAGAGAGCGGTCCCAGGACTAAACCCTGAGGTACTCCACTTGTCACTTGCCTGGAGCTGGATTTGGAGTTGGCTACTTTTACAGTCTGGGTTCTGTCAGTAAGCCAGTTGGCAACTCATCGAGTGATGTAGGGATTAATGCCCAGCTTAGTAAGTTTATCTATGATTCCAGAGTGGGGGATGGTGTCGAAGGCCTTGGCGATGTCCAGATTGGCTGTGTGGACCACCTTACCTTGTCCGCGGCTCTGGAGATTGATTCGAAGAAGTCAATCAGGTTCAGGAGACAAGATCATCCCTTCACAAACCCAAACTGCATGGGGTCCAGTGTTTGAAGGTTGCCAATGTCTTTGTTTATAAGTTCCATTATAATAAGTTCCATGGCCTTGCAGATCAGTCTCGTCAGACTGATGGGGCAGTAGTTCCTGGAATCCAAGGTGGGTCCCCCTTGTGGAGTGGGATAACTGTAGCTGTGCGCCATTCAGTGGGCACGAAGCCTGAGTTGAGGCTATGATTAAACATGGCACTTATGTGAGGTGCCAGTTCATTTTGTAGTTCATGCAGTACGCAGCCTGGGATGTTGTCTGGTCCCATGGATGCTGTATTCTTAGCTTTGGAGAGTGCATTTTTTACCTGTGTGGCCGTTATTACCGGAATTTGGTAATCTTTCCGTATTGAGATGGGCCCTTTAGGGGGTGAGGGGGGGTGGGGTAGCCTCTCTGTCTAGTATTCCAACTTCCCGTTGCTCCTTTCAAACTGTTACAGGACACTGCATGCTCCTTACTACAACCAAAGTTAGTTACTGCACACAGTGCTTGCATATAATCCTTTTTTCTTCACAATGCTTTATATATTTTGTTGCACAATGTATAGCTATGCTGTGTGATAGTCATGCATTATTCATGTTCATTGAGACTATCTGTTTATATAACAATGTTTTTAACGTGATATATTAAGGTGTAGCTTGGAAGTAGCAGTCCTAGAATGTTGTTATATTACTGAATTAATACTTGACTGTATCAGAATACTTTATTCTGAGTTATGCACCACATAGCTTTTCTGTAGTAATACCATATTTCTCCGTAAATAAGACCAACCAGAGAATAAGGCCTAGCATGGTTTTCCAGGGTGGTCATGATATAAGCCCTACCCCAAAAATAAGCCCCAGTTAAGATCGTTAACAACACACGACAGACATGTTGAATTATAAAATAATAATATTATTGACACCTGTTGACTGAGGTTATCGTACTCTGCTTGCCATTTTTGGACCATTCTGACACCCAAGTTCTTCTCTTTGCAGAAAGTCGTAATATTCTTTCCCGGGAGTCCTCCATGATTCTTAATGTAACCCTAATCCTCACTCACACTTGACTTTTGAGATCCTTGGCCCATAAACACTGGCAAGTGTACTTTGATTGGTTAAAGTACAGACAATGCATGTAAAACGTGTGCAGTTGATAACGAATAGGTGTGGTTGTGTCTTCTTAACTGTCGCTATTTTTCTTGCCACTCCTGTCTCGTAAGTCTTCAATTACCCCCACCCCCCCAGACAAGATGAGTGCAAAAAGAAAGAGCTATTCCATTGAGTACAAGAAAGGAATCATGGAGGACTCCCGGGGAAAGAACCTGATGGCTTTCTCCAAAGAGAAGAAGCTGGATCTCCGAATGGTCCGAAAATGGCGAGCAGAGTACGATAACCTCAGTCAACAGGTGGACGAGGGAAATGCTAAGAAGTGCAAGTGTGGATCAGGTTGGCAACCATTACTTCTTGAGCTGGAAGACATCATCTGTGAATGGATTACTAACAGGAGAGCAAAGGCTTTGGTTGTGCGCAGGACTGATATTCAAGCATTTGCCCTTGCAATGGCACCACAGTAGGAAATATCCCCAGAAGAATTCAAAGCATCACAACACTGGCTGGATAGCTTCCTTCAGTGATATGAACTGTCTCTAAGAAGATCAACAACACTGTTCAAGCTGGAAGATACTGAAATTATTAAACGTGCACTTGCATTCAAGTCCTTTGCTGATGGCATCGACTTTTCTAAATACCAACTCTCCAACATGACTGCTATGGATGAAACTGCAGTGTTTATGGGCCACGGATCTCAAACAACAATTCATCAGAGGGGTGCGTCATCAGTCTACATTCCCTCCACTGGTTATGAAAGTGCATGTGTTACCTGTATTTTGACAATTTGTGTACATGGAAAGAAAACCCCACCTCTAATCATTAGTAAGGGCAAGAAAGATACAACTGAACGTGTTTCAGGCATTTACATTCTTGAAACCGAAAAAGCCTGGTGCAGACAAGCAGTTATAAGGGCGTGGGTCGATGTAATGCTGCCACTTGTTTTGCGAGGTGGGGAAACAGGTCTGCTAGTCTGGGATTCAGCCAGCACTCACCGCGCTAAAGACATGAAGAACTTCCTTGCACAGAGAAGAACTGATCAAATAATGATTCCCACAGGAATGACTGTCTATTTCCAGACTCTTGATATTGCAATAAACAAGCCATTCAAGGACTATTTGTGCATGGAACTCAATGACTACATTGAAAATAGAATGGAGAGAAATCAGCATGGAAACTTTGTGAAGCCTAGCCTGCAAAAGGTCGTGACTTGGGTGAAGAATTAATTGGATAAACTCACTGACAGCTGTGTTGCCAATGCACTACGAACAGGATACATAGACAAGTAGTGCACATTTTAAGGAGAGCTCTATTGGTAGGCATGACAAACTGGGGCCAATGGTTGCACAGGAAATGGCGTAGCAAGAAATTCAGGCTGGAATTCGGGGGTTGGAGACTTATGACAATGTTCCAGAAGAAGATGACATGACTGTACTTGAATAACTTTTCCGTTATTGGGGCAACAGAATGGATTGCTTCTGCTTTCAGCTACCAGCAAGCTCTTGTCAGTTTTTTGACTTTATTGTATTAAGGTAAAGTTTCATTATCAAGGGGTAATTACAAAGTAAGGCCACTAGTTCCGAGACTTCATTTTTATGACTTTCCATCATTCTTCTCTTACGGCTTGCGTAAGGAATAAAGAAAGTATCACCACTCAAAAAGTGTCAGTTATTGATCTGTATTATTCCCCTCCTACAATACACATGTATTGAGATTTTTCTGCACTTTCTGTTAAGCATGAACTATTGCTCTGTGAAAGCCAAGGTGTAGATATTCTGAAGTTGAAATGTTTGTTGCACTATTTATGTAGAATTTTCACACAACTGTTAACGCGTTACCTAGAACTATTGCCCAATAACGGAAAAGTACCAAATAAATGTCAATTTGTGTACATGAATAAATGTTGATTTGTGTACATGAATAAATGTAGATTGTTGTATGGGGGGGTAAATAAGGCATCCACTGATAATAAGCGCTAATGTGTATTTCGGTGGGGGGGAAGTATAAGAACTCGTCTTATTTTCAGGTCAATACGGTAGTATATTACTGTACAAACTGACTGAGTAGTTGTACTATTGACTACTGCAGGTAGTGAACCTAACAGGCTGCATATATATAACAGTCAAATGTTTATGATAAGAACGTTATCATAAAATCACTGCTAAGGAGCAGAATGCAAAAGGCTTATGTATACACAAGAGAAATGGCTATAAGATTCTGTTTGTCTTGAAATTCTGAGCTATGCTGCATAACTAAGTCTGTTTATCCCATGTTCTCCTTGTGTAATATTTCCAACTTTTCTCTCTCTTCCAGCTAAAAATTCAAGACTATCTCTGAAAACCTTTCCCTTTCTGCTAAAAAAAAATAAATAAATAAAGTTTAACAGCAGGCAACTCTTGAGTAATTAGGGCCACTTCATTATTCTCTTAAGGCTTACAGAGGATAGCTGTTCTACGTGTTATGGTCTGTTGTCTTATAATAGTAGCAAAAGTGCAGTGTCCTACCACAGAACCCATGCTTACAACCTTAAACAATATTTATTATATTACCGGGAGGTCTTTTTCTCCTTCTGGTAATTGGTTACACTCTTGCCTCTGCTCTCTCAGCCAAACTGAGTGTGCTCCACTCCTCTCTGCAAACTTTCCTGCACTCAATTTGTTTGCTGTGAAACTGTGCATGAGGAAATCTGACCTGTAGATTCATAGTGTTTTGGAGTATTTTACTCCTTCTAAACAGTTCTACTGTAACTGCAGTCTGCAGTAGCATATACCTTGTGCTTCCAAAGCACGTGTTACACTAATGCTCCTATTACATAAAATTGTTCCACTGAGAGAATAACAGATAAAGACTCCTCCTGCTGGTATTGAAGCTGTTTCCCACTACCCTCTCTTCACACCCGCAATTCCATAGCCACCCCTCATGACATTACATTTTTTCTGCACCCACCCTCCCATCCTGCTAAAAGCATACACATAAATATAGACATACCTCGGGCACAAGGACACACACACACACACACAAACACACACACACACACACACACACACACACACACACACACACACACACACACACAACTCCTAAACAATCAGTCTGCATTTAAGCATTTTAACTTTCTCTCCTCTCGTATATTTACTAAGTAACCATGGTGATCACAACTTACACCATCCACCTCACTCACCTAATACTCCTACCCCTCCTGCATTCATACCCCAGTGTTCGACCCCTCCTATATTCATGCCCAAGTGTTCTAGCTCCTCTTTCTCTGACATCACTGTACAATGCCACATATCATGCTTCTATAAATATTACTGCATCCTTATGCTTCCTATTTTATCACCCGACAAGTTACCATAATCAATCAATCTTGTAAACATTTCTCCCACTATGTGCTCCACCTCTAACCATTCAAATCACCCATTTCACCACTGATCGCTTCCAGTATATACAAAGACTCACCCAATTTTTACTTCAAATTCAAATTAGTAAACCCTCACACCAAAATAAAACTAACTGCTACTGTTAAACCAAAATAAGTTTATCAAGCATACAAATTTTTCTCTCTCTTACCACTCTGTAGGGATATTAATCCTGACTTCCCAGTAGCTTCCAAAACTCATCCCAAGTCAACCCCTCTGCCACTAAGCCCACCCATCTCCTTCCAAAATGGAAACCACACCACCATCACCAAAACCATAAACCTAACCCACCTATCTCAAACTCACCCAAGTAGCTTAAACTCATTTTCTTAAATTCTGGCAACATCTGTAATAAAATTTCAGAACTCCATGCTTGGGTCTCCCATAATACACCAGATATTCTTGCTATAACTGAAACATGGCTAAACCCCATATACTACTTGACTTGGAAATATCAGTCCCTGGTTATAATATCATCAGTGCTGATAGAACTCAAAAAAGTGGTGTAGTAGTTTTACTACACCCTGACTATCTTGAAATCCTACTCTACAATAAACCTATTCCCAAATTCCACAATGCTGAACTCCTCATGTCCCATCTTAAACTAAATAAGTGACTATGTATTACAGTACTCTATATTCTCCCAGGTAGTAATGCTAGAATCCTAGAAAACATTCTAAAATGGATCTCACATACAATTTCTAAAGAAATAATAATCCTAGGCAATGTTAATTTTGATTGGCAGATTATCAACACAAAATATCCATCAACTAGCCTAAACCTTTTTGGATTGAGTCAACTCATTTCTTCCCCCACATCTTATAACTATTCCAAAAACAGTGGCTCAATTCTCAACTGAAAATTGGTGACTGATTCCACTAAATATATCTCCAGTGGAATCCTCTCTGATTCCTTCAGTGATCACCTCCCTGTATATGCAAACAGACTGTGTTTATCCATCCTGACAAACAGCACTCATTTAGAACTCCTCGTAATCTCCTTAATTTTAACCCTGATACATTTACCAAATTCTAAGCTCCTTTAATGTCTGGTCTATCCTAAAAAATATTCCAGTCGATGAAACTGTACACAAATTTAACTGACTTTTTTCCTGAAAACTCTCAATAGTCCGGCTCCAGCTTGAACGAAAAAGAGTAAAGGACAGCAATATTCTTTGGTTATCCACTCAAAGCAGGCACCTAATGTGTGAAAGAGATAGGGCTTGGAAAGAATGGTTAAAATATAGATCTCTCCAAAATCTACATCACTTTAAAGAATTTCATCATACAAAAAGGCAAACTATTGCAAACAAGTAAACCTACTTCAGTAATCCCTTACTAAATCAGTTTTCCAACCCTAAAAAATTCTGATCTTCTATTAATAATAAATTCAACCCTAGAATATCCATCACTCTTAATCCTGGCCCAAATAACACTATCTGTGAAATAGCTGATAAATGTAACACACATATTATAGAAAGCATTAAAGCCCTTACTAAAGATTTTCCTTGCAAGAATCCTGACATGTCCTCTCCTTAGACAGCAAACAAAACACCCCCTGTTTCACTCTACATCCCATTCCAACCTCCTACATCAAATTGCTGCTTCTTAAACTGAAATCCTATTCTCCTTCAGTAGATGATCTCCCAGCAGAACACCTCAAGTTGGCTGCCAGTTCCATAGCCTATCCTGTGTCTCTTCTAATTAACAGATTTGTTGAGGAAATGTACATTCTTTCTCTGTGGAAAATTCCTCATCATCCCCTTCATAAGGGAGGAACCTCATCTGTTATAACCAGTTTCTGACCTATCATTATATTATCTCCTTTGTCAAAAATTCTGGAGAAGTACATTCACAAGCAACTTCTTCAAAATATTCTTAAGAAAAGGATCCTGACCCCCACACAGAATGGTTCTAGACCTGCCCATGGCACTACCATGCCCTTATTAACTTTCACAGATACCATTAGCAAAGCCAGAGATGAAGGCAAACTCATTTCCTTTGTAATCCTTGATCTCTCTAAAGCTTTTACAAACTGTCTTTCCTCAGGCTATCACAACCCACACTACTATGGTTTAACAACTACTTAACTGACAGATACCAGTCTATTAAATGGCTCTCCACATTTTCTCCCTTCCTTCCTTCCTTCCTGTCGATACTGGTGTGCCACAGGTCTCGCGACCCTCTGCTCTTTAATATATTCACAAACAATTTACATAAATCCTCTCAGCAAGCTTCCCTCATACAATATGCTGATGACTCTATCCTAATTTGCATTTCCAACAATCTAATACATCTTCAGAAAATTACTCAAGAAGCCTTTAACTCCATTGACATTTGGTTACAGGATAACCACCTGCTACTAAATCCAAAAAAAAGTAAATTACTTCTCTTTTTTTCCCCAAAATCCCATTTCAATGAAAAAAAAAACAACTTTAAAATTTCTTCTTTAAATAATACCATGACTGAAGTTAACTTGCGTACAAAACTACCTGGTATGACAATCAATGACAATATTACATTTGATTACATATCCACAACAGTATCAAGCAAACCCATCAAAAACTAGGCACCCTACATACAGTAAAGAAATTCACTACAGAGTCTGCCACGGTACCTCTAACTACCACTTACTTTTTACGTTCTCTCCTATATGGAGCTCCTATCATGACCAACCTACAAGCCTCACTTAGTTCTAAACTTCAGCTCACCTGAACCATAAAATCATCCATATCCAATCAGCCTGTCAAACAATTAGACCCCCTACTACAATACTACCTTCCAAATTGTCGCCTTCAGTGAAATAATAAATAAGTGCTTACCATCTACAAACCACAAAAGCTGTTGGGGTCAGTCTCTATTCCAACAGTGTAGCTAGAACTTGAAATACAATTCCTGTATCAATCAGGTCAATCACACACTTTCATCTTTTGAAACCATTACTAAAAGACTTCCTCTCATTCTGTCTCTTGGCTTTGTCCCTGCTCCTCATCCAGGACAAAGCTCTCAAACACCCTTGATAAGCTTTTTTATATGTCATTTTAAAGCACTAAATCACTTAACCTGTTTATCCCCCTCACCATTTTTTATTAATTGTATTTCTTAAACTACTATACATTCTTATAATTATCACAATCAAATTACTACTTCATCACTACCTCTCTGTTAACACTCAGACTTGCTTATCTCCTCTAATACCTCACTCGATTGTATTTCTTAAATTATTCCTACCTATCTTATTCACCACATTTCTAACTATAAAGTCTCAGTACAAGGCTTGTAAATTTAATGTTTATGAATATCAATACAACTTTTATTATACCAACTATTATGTTCTGTATTCATTGAAACTGCATTACAAAATTTGTTATTGTAAATACTGATCACATTAAATATAATATCTTGAAGCTTTTCTCCATGGGCCTCCACTGAAAAAGGGCACCTGTGCCCAATCGGACTTTCCAGGTAAAAAAAAAAAATTCAATAAATAAATAATTGTGTATAGTGGTGTAACTTGGTTTATATACATATTTACAAGGGATAACTGATAATCTAATTTCAGTATTCTACCAGCATATTTATAGGACTCTATTTCTTCCTGGATTTCATACATATCTAAGTCGGTAAGTATGGGCTTTGATATTAGTTACAGTCTGTAAATCAGTTACACTTGTAGGAGCATTTTAGGAATCTTAACAGTGTTTGTGCAATTTATTCATAATCTGTCGATTTGCTAATATTTGTAGGTAGATAGTTCTGATTAGCAGGGATTAAGTGATAGAAACACTTTTTCCTCCTATAGCCTGGATTTAAGAAGGTTTTTAAAAGCTACTGTTTTCATCATTTTGACAGCTTAAGAATTTCGAAGCTCTTAATTTTAGTTTATTTGCGAGTGTTGGAGAGTTTAGCTATAAAGGTACACAGAAGTAGTACTAATCTGGTTACAATAGGAAGACAATTAGCTTTGGTTAGGGTTGAACAGTGATGTTCACATCTAAATAAAGAGGTTAATATATTGCATTTATTATTAACTGAGATTTGGATACTGTGTTATGATGGAGAAGGCATATTCTGGTAAAGGTATAAGCACATTTTTCTGAAATGGCACATATGACGTGATACTGTCTGAACAAAAAAAACAGAAAATCCGGGCGGGTGTAAACCCTGAAAAGGTATTAAAAAACAGAAGAAAAGAAAAAACAGAGAAAGAGATTCTAATCTGAGAATTTACTTTAGCTATGAAAGGTTTTCTGAGTAGAATGTTATTCAATCTAGAATAAGTCTTAGATCTTTATAACTATTTGCTTTATTATTAAGTTAGCTTGAGCAATGATCAGTAAGGGTTTATTTCTATTTAGCTTTTGATGCATCCTGAAGAGCACAGAGACTATTTTGAAAGGTTAACTGTGAGAGTTTGCTCTGAGACAATGACAAAGACTAGTGATATTTTTTTTTGTAGTTTAGACTGTTTGTAGTTTTACCTCAGTTTAACACCTGCTCAAGGGATCTCAATATCCTTTGCAAAACAAACAGCACATGCTGAAGGGATAGATTTGTTTCACAGAAAGCCGCTTCTAAGAAATCGTCTTCTACTCCACATAAAGCAAATAATTCTACTCTATTCAAATGTACTTTGGACAAATGGACAGTTTATCCCCTGTCCCTTCTAGACAGAGGAAACATAATTTCCCAACATATCCTTGTTTGTCCCATCTCTGGATTATTTGTATGCAAAATATAAGGGCTACAAACTACCATGGGAATGTAAGGGTAGGCTTCTTAAGATTCTCACTCAACAGCCTAATTATTTGTATGCAAAATATAAGGGCTACAAACTACCATGGGAATGTAAGGGTAGGCTTCTTAAGATTCTCACTCAACAGCCTATTAAGAACCTATATAGGAGTATATCCGAAGGGTATAGATTAATACTGGTACAGAGATGAAGGTTGTTACATCATTAAAGCCAGGGAAAAGGAGTGAACGAAGTACAGATACCTGATCCAGTGGTTTAAAGGTGCATTCTTTGGATCACTTTATTATCCAGTTCTTAAAAGTTCTGTTAACTAGGTAGTTTCAGAACCATGCAGTGGGGTGCTGATTAAAGAATAAGAATTTCAGTTTGTTTAATAGGAGGGTACAGTTACAGATTATGTCAAAATTAGCTGTACCAATGACCTTTTGTTTTTCCACAGGTACACATCTTACCTGTGACTACATATACGGGCATTAGAGTGCTGTGCCCTGTGCAGAAGATGAGGTGAGAGTCTATCAGCAGCTTGTACTTGGTGATATGTGTGACAACAGGAGGTACTGCCAGCACAGTTGGCTGGAATTTTGTAAATAATTATGTCATTCGTGAATATCAAACTGGTTTACACAAGATGCTTGAGTTACAAATGTATTACTGTACGTCATGTGTATATGAAACTGATTTGTACAGATGTTTGTGTTGAAAAGGTATTTGTAAAGTGCTTGTGTTTGAACTGTATCCACAGTGTGCCCTACAGCAGAGAACAGAAATGTACATGCACTATTGTAACTGTTTAAATATATATGATTTAATATAGGGAACTGGAAGATAAACCTCAATCCAGCAAACTTTAAAATGTATCTGAAATTAAATCACTTTACGAGCTAAGCCATAAAGATGCTATCTCACAGGTTATAGTGCAGCCAGAGACACAATGTCTATACCAGGAAGCTTTGTTTACTGTCTTTGAGGTGAAGTAACTGCTACTCTGGAAGCATGGATGTATGAAATTGTTTTATAACTTCCAGCACCTGCCATAGATCTGAGCAAAAGCTGTTGTGCGTGTATTTTTACAGGTAGGTGCTAAATACTACCAGTTTCTAGCAATGGGGGGTTGCATGGGAACTAGAAGTCAAGTCATACATTCAGTTTGGATTCCATTTTTTCCTTGCTTCTCAGCTAAGAGCAGTTTAACTATGAATGTATATATGCTAGCAAACAGAAACTTACATGCATCTAAGTGGCTATATTTTCCTACATATATTCTAGCAAACAAAAATGTACATGCACTGTTATAAATCTCTAAATAAATATATATATATATATATATATATATATATATATATATATATATAAAGCTTAGTTTAGATATTATTTTTCATTTGTCTGAGTCTGTCCTTCAATGTATATATATATATATATATATATATATATATATATATATATATATATATATATATATATATATATATATATATAGCTTAGTTTAGATATTATTTTTCATTTGTCTGAGTCTGTCCTTCAATGTTATTTTAAATATGTCCTGTGATTTTGAACTCTGATGTCACTGTGAATATATACTTAGTATTTTCTTGCTCTTTTATTATTAATCAATATATTTAAACCTTTCATAATGGCTGATCTTTGTAGAGATATTTAAGTTTTGAGACCATTTGCATATTTATTTGTTGACACTGTGTGGGCCACTCCTAATAGCCTTGATCTTGGTTAAAATACAATTTGTATTAATATTAACTTCACTCAGTATATTGGGTACCCTTGTAAGGACCTTAGGGTAGCTGGCAGGAGTGTCTGATGGCAGTGGTAACTACCTGATAGTCTTGGTAGAAGGGGGCATAGCTAGTAAAAATGTGCCAGCCTTTCCCAGGTGTGTGTGTGTGTGTAAATCAAATCTCCAAGAGTGTGTGTCAGCTACTTGGGAGGGACACAAAGCACTGGTTGGACAGAGAAGGTGCTGGAGGTCTTGGCTTGGACACTCAGCTGAGATGTCAACTCTATAGATGTGCCAGTGGGGAGTCATACTGTGGACGTGGAGAAAGAGGGAGGAACTAGCCCCAGACTGACTGTGTTCCCCGTGTGCTCTTAAGTGAAATTGTGCTAGATTGTGCTTGATGCAGAGAACTGCATCTGGAGATAATGTGTGTGTACCTCTCAGTGAACGTTCCCCACAGGCACAAGTGGTGAGGATGAGGATTGAGGCTCTTTGATTACTGCCCCAGAGGTGGGGCATCAGATACTGGTTGGCAGTGGTAGTATCACCACATCACATATTGGTAACAGTAGTATGGATATTGAACTTCTGTAGCCTGTAAGAAGTTGTCACTAAAGAAGGTGTTTGTACTATCAAGCAGCCACACAGTGAACATTCAGAGTTTCATATCACGATAGTTTTATTTATTTACTTTTGTTAGCTTACTTAGTCAGGGAGAGCAGGCAAGGATGTCAGCAGAGGATTATGGCAAGCTGATAAGGAGCCAGTTGGATGAGATGTGCCAAGCAAAAGGACTGGGGCAAGCCAACCTGACTAAAAGGGAAATGACTGCAACCTTAATCAGAGCTGCATCACAGACCAGCAACCAGGAAGACAACCAGAATGGCATTGGGGATGTATAGCCCTCAGAAACAGGACAGTTCAACTTTTCCTCAGACGACCTAAAAATCTATCTGGAGTTAAAGAGATTTGAACTGGAGTCCAAATGCTTGGAATTAGAATCAGCAGAGAAACTGCAGGGTTTGGAGGTCGAAGCAGAATCAGCAAAGGGACTGCGGTGTTTGGAAGCTGGAGAAAATGAGAGGCACAGACAACATTAAAAGTAAATGCTTACTCTTCGCCAGGGTCATGGAGGTAATGGGGAAGGGAGTAACCATACTCCAGAAGCAATAAAGGTCAGTAAACCTCTTGCTCAATACCAATAATGTGATAATGTTGATACCAAGACTGTGATAATTTTGATAGTTTTATTCATATATTTGAAAGAGTATGCAAACAGTATAATGTTGACCTAGGGCTCTGGGTACAGTTCCTGACCCCCTTACTCCATGATAGAGCTGTAACTCATGTTTCTAAATTGTCTGATATTGATTACTTAGACTATAACAACATAAAGAAATGTTTATTAGAGTGTTTTAAGTTAACACCTGAAGCTTATAGAAAAAGGTTTTGTGACTCAAACGCAAGGCAGATGAAAGTGATTGTGATTATATTGCTGAGTTAAGCACTTATTTTCATAGGTGGGTGAGTGGGTGTCAGGTCACCACTTTTCAAGGGCTGGCAGACCTTGGTGAGGGAACAAGCCTTTAACACTTTGCCTGAAGACATGAGAATTTGGTTGGCATATAGGGAATGCAACACCACAGATGAACTGGAGAAAAAGAAGATCTTTACTTAGCAAGCAGTGCATCACTGTACAGGAAGGGGATACCCAGTGTTGCACATGGATATAAGGGAACCCATGGTGGGTAGCCGAAGCCACCCCAAAAGAGTCCAACAGCAACAGGGGAAGCCACTAGTTCAGGTACACAGCCATGATCAGGGGTTAAATGTTTTAAATGTAACTAGTGGGGCCATGTATTATATAGATGCCTATACAGGCAAGGTGAGGAACAAAAGGTAGGGGAGCCAGCAAGTAGGAGTAATGGAATGCATGTGGTAAGTTTTCTGGAGACAACAAAGGTACCAAACTACGACAAGAGGTTATATCCTCTCTTACTATATGGGAAACAGGCCACTGCTAAGAGAGAGACAGCCTCTGACCTAACCATTCTGAAGCCTGCAATGGTTAAACAGGTGCACTACTTGCTTAGGCAGTCTACTCCAGTCAGAGCATTAGAAGGGACCCCATAACAAATACCTTTGCCAAGGATTCACCTTGACTAGGAGGGTGGAAAAGGAAGCAAGCAAGTAGGTGTGTTTGAGGATATCCCTGCAGATGTCCTGATAGGGAACCACTCCCTACCATCCCCAGAATCATTTTGATAATGCAGTACCTTGTGTGCATGCAGTTACACGCAGTCAGACTTGGAGACAGGCATGTGGGTCTGGTAGCCTGGGGGGCCCAGACAGTCTGCACACTTGAAGGCAGGACTGGTGAGGTGGCTACTTCAGGGAGGGAGCTACGCTGTAGCAGTGAGAGTGAAGGCAAGCCACAGCTGCTGGTGGGTACTGATGTTCCCTTGGACAGAGTGACTACATGGGCAGAAGTGAGTAGTAGTACCCAGGCTGACAGTGAGGCACCTCTGTCAGAGGATACCAGACTTTCTGTGGAAGGGGAGATGGAAAGGGCTACAAAAAGAGAGCTAAGACAGGCACAGCTCTCAGACCCTACATTATAAGTATTGAGGGAGGTAGCTAGGGAGGCGCTTGATTCTCAAAAAAGAGAGGATTCCTTATACTGGAACAGAGGGTTAATGTACAGAAGATGAGAGAATACAGCAGTTGGTAGTGTCCAGAGCCTACTGTCCTGGCACTTCTAGCCATAGCATATGACATTCCCTTTGCAGGTCATATGGACATACAGTGTACCAAGAGACATGTTATGCAGAACCTTTGTTGGCCTGGGATTGCAAGGGATGTAACAGGGTACTGCAGGACCTGTGAACAGTGCCAAAAAGTAGGCAAGGCAAGACACAAGGTCAAAGCTCCTTTGTTGCCTTTGCCTATGATTGAGAAGCCATTTCAGAGGGTAACTATGGATATTGTGGGGCCTCTGAGTGCCCCAAGTTCTACAAGGAAGACTTATATCCTACCAGTAGTAGATTATGCTAACAGATACCCTTAAGTGATGGCCCTGTCCTCCATTGAGGCAGAAAAGGTGGCAAATGTTTTGTTAGAAATTTTCAGCAAAGTAGGTTTCCCAAGGGAAGTACTGACTGACAGATGTGCCAATTTCATGTCAGACCTACTGGCTTGTTTGTGGAAGGACTGTGGGTTGAAGCACCTAAAGACCACTCCCTACCATCCCCAGACTAATGATCTTGTGGAGAGGTTAAACTCTACACTAAAGACCATGCTATGGACATTTGCAGACCAGTTTAAGAGAGATTGGGAAATATTTGCCCCATCTGCTATTTGAAAACAGAGAGGTACACCAGGAATAGACAGGTTTTTCACCCTTTGAGTTGCTGTATGAGCATCAGAGAAGTGAACCTCTAGATTTGATATGTGAAGAGTGGGAGGGTGAGTGTGAATCCCACAAGGTGTTTGTTGTGACATTTGTCCTAAACCTCAGGACATGGCTCAGAGAATTCATGGGCTTGGCCCAGGTGAACCTAGCAGAAGCCCAAAAGCAAAAAAAGATCTGGTATGACAGGAATGCTCAAGCCAGAGAGTATGCTGTGGGGCAGCAGGTTATGGTTCTCATTCCTATCAGACACAATAATCTGCAAGCAGGTTGGGAGGGACCATTCAATGTGATAAGGAATGTTAGTGCTGTTAACTACATGGTAGAACTGTTAGGCAGGGGCACAAATTGTATCATGTTAACACCATGAAACCATACCATGATAGGGACGCTCTGGTGCTAAGTATTTGCGGTATAAGGCAGGAGGAGTCTGAGGAGGATCTATGGCTACCACAAGCCAGCCAGCAAATTCCCAAGTTACTATGGTATAGCCTAGGGTTGCAGGCATATGATAGAACAGTGCAGCACTGCAGTGGGCTTAGCAATGCCAAGACAGATGGGCTCTCAAGACAGGGTATGGGTAATGTATTCCCAGATAAGCTCATTCCTCTCAAGCAACGTTTCTCAACGAGCACATGAAAAACTAGCTTGAGTCTTCGAAGAGGGTATAGGTGTTATGATAAGAGGTATTGCCAGCACAGCTAGCTAGAATTTTGTAAATAATTATATGTTATTTGTGAATATCAAACTGCTTTATACAAGACATTTGTGTTACAAATTTATTAGAACGGTATGTCATGTGCAAACCAAACTGATTTGTACATATGTTTGTGTTGAAAAGGTATTTATAAAGTGCTTGGTTTGAAATGTATCCACAGTGTACCTTACAGTAGACAACAGAAATGTACATCCACTACTGTATCTAACTAAATGCATATGTTTTAACATAGGAAGCTGGAAGGTAAACCTTAATCCAGCAAACTTTAAAATGTATCTGAAATTAAATCACTTTATAGGCTAAGCCATAAAGATGCTATCTTACAGGTTATAGTGCAGCCAGTGACACAAAGTCTGTACCAGGAAGCTTTCTGTATTTTCTTTGGGGTGAAGTAATTACTACTCTGGAAGCATGGAGGTATGAAATTGTTTTATGACTTCTAGCACCTGCCACAGATCTGAGAAAAGCCCTTGTGTGTGTATTTTAACGGGTAGGTGCTAAATCCTATCAGCTTCTAGCAATGGGGGTTTGCATGGGAACTAGAAGTCAAATGACCAGAAGTGATGTCATTCTGCAAGCTATCCCAGAAGTAATATTTTAGATATTATTTCGAGAAGTCTCTTAGTGAGCCAGAGCATTTTATATTCTGTCTTGGGCCTGACAAGAAGAAGGACCATTCACCACATTATGTGCCTTGCTCTATTAAGTAGAGAATAGTCATTCTCTTAGATTCAGTCAGGAATATAGTGAAGCTTAGTTTAGATACTGTTTTCCTTTATTTGCCTGAGTGTGACTTTCAATGTTATTTTAAATACTTCATGTGATTTTGAACTCTGATGTCACTGTGAATATATACTTAGTATTTTCTTGTTCTTTTATTATTTATTATTAAATATATTTAAACCTTTCATTGTGGCTTATCTTTGTAGAGATATTTATGTTTTCAGAATATTTAGATATTTATTTGGTGACACTGTGTAGGCCACTCCTAACAGCATTGCTTTTGGTCAAACTACGAATTGTATTAATATTAATTTCACTCACTATATTGGGTACCCTTGTAAGGATTTTAAAGTAGCTGGGAGGAGTGTCTGATGGCAGTGGTAACTACCCTATAGTCTGGGCAGAAGGGGGCATAGCTAGTAAACCTGTGCTAGCCTTTCCCAGGTGTGTATGTGTGTGTAAATCAAATCTCCACGAGTGTGTGTCATCTACTTGGGCAGGGACATGAAGCACTGGTTGGACAGAGAGGGTGCTGGAGCTCTTGGCTTGGACACTCAGCTGAGATCTCAACTCTATATCTGTATCAGTGGGGAGCTTGGACACTCAGCTGAGATCTCAGCTCTATACTTGTGTCAATGGGGAGTCTTACTGGGGATCTGGAGAAAGATGGAGAAACCAGCAATGGACTGTGTTCCCCGTGTGCTCTTAAGGGAAATTGTGCTTGACTGTGCTTGATACAGAGAGCTACATCTGGAGATACTGTGTATGTACCTGTTATCCTCTCAGTGAACATTCCCACAGGTGCCAGTGGTGAGGACTGCAGCTCCTTGTACCCAGAGGTGGGGCATCACAATATGATCTATAATTGGTTGTAAATTATTGTCTCAAAGATATCTGTGATAGAGTATAGATGGGTCAACATTCAAGAGGAGGGAAGTCTCTGCATAAATGAGGATTATTACTGACAGCTCAGATTATGGTAAGACAGAAGAGGTTAATGAAATATCAAAGGTATGTGCAAGTAATCTGAAGAGGGGACATGTTGCTAGTTTAAGGAGTTTTAAGGATTGCTGAACATAATGTTAGGCTAGAGTTTAGGTAGGGATATCGTTTTCCAGGATTTTGCTTACAGTTTTTGCTGCAATTGCTTTAAAGTAGAATTATGGAGTAGAAGTAGTGTCAGGAAGAGTAGCCTAAGTTAGATTAATAGGGTTTGGAGGTCAGAAATGGTATACATTTGGGACGTGGGGGTTGTTCGTCATGGAAGTGGGTGATGTGATGGCTCTTCTAAAGTCAAGAAGTTGTGTATAGGTCATTTCAGAGGGAAAATATTTGTTTTTATTATTGCTGAAGCTTACCATATATCCTATCAATTTCCAAACTTCCAAGATGACTGCACATGGAGTAACAGCTTAATTTCAGATCTCCCAGTGGGAGAACAGAGACTCAGTTTTTTCGTAAATTTCAGTAACTGGCTAGTAAGTGCACTGCATGGATGCCAGCAAAAAAAAAGAAATTCAGAGAACCCGAAAGAAAGTCAGCCACAATAGTTGAGGAAAAACACTGACTGTGAAGAATTCTGCAGCTCTTCAGCAAAAAGCAGTGCAAGCTTGAGCTTTGGTGCAAGACATGATTTCTAGTAACCCTATAGAAAAAATAAGTCAAATGTACTCAGCGCTGATTAAAATAAAGAAAACATTGATGGAGTATATCAACTTAAATAAAAGGTTGGATAAAATGGAAGAAGCTTTAAACAGATATTGAGATGAGGTGATAGAACTGCAAAAATCAGAGGTTGAAATGAAGAAAAGGCTGTCTGAATATGAGACTGCTCAAGAAAAAATAACAGAATTAGAGGACAGAGCACACAGGGAAAAGCTGAGATATTCTGCAGTACCAGAGAAGCTGGAAGGAACAGACTATTAATTTTATGAAAGTACAAATAAGTAATTGGACTGGTATTCCCCAGCAAGAGTTGTTAATTAAAAGGGCATATCATGTGTATGCTCCAAACCTGGCCATAAGAAAGTAACCTACACCCTTAATGGTAAAGATGCAATCCTACCAGCAGAAGGAGTTGATTCTGAAAAAAAAAATTGTTGCAGAAGGACAAAGTACTAAAAGTGGGAGACAGTAGAGTGTTTGTGGAAAATGATTACTCACTGTACACCAAGCAGAAGAGTAAATTTATTCCACTTATGTCGAGAAACAGATGTGAGATTCAAAGTGCTGTATCCAGCTATCCTTGGAATATTCTTTCTTGGACGCACAAAATCATTTTTTGATGCAGAGCATGCTAAGGAGGAAATACAAAAGTTTATCCAACAAAAAGTGAACTGTGAAACAGAAGGACATTCTGCTTCTTGTTCTTCTGGTAATAAAGACCACAGAGAGACTGTGCCAGTGAAACCTTTTCTAGTGTTTCAATGGAAAATGCTTGAGACACTGAAAAAAGTACACAAGTTGACTAGAAAAATCAAGAGTACAATGGAAATAAAGCAGAGAGTGGAACTGTGAGATATAGATGAACAGGAATAAAACCAGAAACTCAGAATTTGACAAATAAATGTGGGATTATAAACCATTAATTATACTTGTGAAATATGACAGAAGAAGAAAACCTAAAAATACTGGACTTTATTTGACTTTGTTAAACATGTAGGGGACTCTAAAGCATATACTCTACTTTATGTCATTAGTGTCTGGAGGAACACTTAGGAGAGGGAAAGAGGAAATAGATAGTTAACTGTAAGTAAAATTATTAGTTATGTGCTTACCATAACTTGGTATTTTTGTTGTCCTCTTCTCATTCTGCTTCACTGATTGGTTACAGATCCGATCCTCAAATCCAACTCGGCTGCATTCAACAGACTTCAGCTTCCAAGCTAGAGCTCCTCCCTTATCCAAAATATTCTGTCCCAAGCTCAACCTCCTCAAATCAAGTTTGCTGCACCTAATATGCAGAAGAAAAGGGTATCAAGGGCTCAACCTGGAATAAAGGTTCCAACAAAGTCTAATCCAGATCCTCTAGAACCAAGGTGTTCTTGGAATGGGATGGCTGGGTGGGAAGGTGAAGTTGAATGAGAACAGGACAATGCAGATACCACGTTATGGTAAGTACATAAACATACAGTGATGTTGTCTTTCTCATTCTGCTTCACTAATGGGTCAAAGACTCCAGCTACATGATTTCTTGGGTGGTCTCAAGGAAGGATATGCTGGAGCACCGAGCTGCCAAAGGACGTTCTGCTCCTGGAAATCATATGCAGCTTATAATGGTTGATGAATGTATGAGAATTGGACGAGGTAGCTGCAGCACAAATGTCATCAATAGGAATTACTGATGAAAAAGCTGCTGACACAGCTATGGATCTTGTTGAATGGGCTTTTAGAGGACTAGGCAACGTCAAACCATTTTTCCAATAAACAAAATATATACAATTGGTTATCCACTTTCAACTGTTACTTTTGAAACTGCCTGGCATTTACAATTAGAGTAAAAGGAAGCAAACAATTGCTCTGATTTTCTGAACTGTTTCGTCCTATGAAGGTAGAAGCATAACTGTCTGTGAACATTCAAGGTATGCAATGTGCATTCTCCTTTGTTGGAATAGTTAGGAAAAAAAGACTGTCAACTGAATGCATTTATTAATATTAGCCTCAGTGGCAGCCTTCAGCATGAAAGAAGGACTGATACAGAGGGAGACCCTATGCTTGTGAAAAATGATGTAGGGGGGTTTGGATGAAAGGGCCTGCAATTCAGAAACCTTTCTTGCTGAAGTAATGGCAACAGGTATAGCAGAATTCCAGGATAAATATTTCAAGTCACAATCACTAGCCAGTTCAAAGGGACTCTGAGTCAAAGCTTGTAGAATGATACTCAAATCCCATGGAGGAGATGGATCCTTGATTGGAGGCCTAAGAAGAAAGATAGCTTTCATAAAGACTTTACACAACCTGGATGAGGCTACAAATGTAATCCT
Organism: Protopterus annectens; assembly: GCF_019279795.1. Taxonomy (NCBI): domain Eukaryota; kingdom Metazoa; phylum Chordata; order Ceratodontiformes; family Protopteridae; genus Protopterus; species Protopterus annectens. The sequence goes on along the minus strand of NC_056741.1, from coordinate 1,633,761,811 downwards.
GAATGAAAATTGGATATAGCTGCTAACTGTACCTTAATGGTTGCAAAACTAGAACCTTGCTTAAAGACTCCAGAAAGGAAAGAATTGAGGAAATATGAGCTGAAAAGAGATCAATGTGGTGATTAGCAGCCCAAATAGAAAATCTCTTCCATTTACTCTTATATACCTTCTTGGTTGAAGCTTTTTGAGAAACCAGAATGATAGCCTTTACTGGGGAAGATAACCTGGGCCCTCCAGCAATCAAAGGAATTTGAGAAACCATGTGGTTAGTTTGAGTGAGGGGAGATTTGGGTGGAGTCCTACTGTTGGGTGAGCAAGGAGATCAGGTTTGAGTTCCAGTATCCATGGAGGGTGTTTGAGGTGAGACCAGAGGAAGGGGAACCAAATCTGACAAGACCAAAAGGAGGCAATGAGGATCACTGTGCTCTTTAACAGTTT